>NC_137863.1:36720414-36970632 GCF_963924005.1 Protomyctophum bolini
CCCATTGTTAACTTGTGACCGACCGGCCCTGACCACAGCGAGCGAGCCACAGTGGTCTGCACGGCACGGCCGCCCTGCACTGGATGTGGGATGAATGTGAGATCCATCTATGGCCTTTAATGCTGATCAGATGGTATAGAGTGTATAGACAAACATGAAGCACTTTAGCCAGTGTACGTCGCCGTATGACCACAACATGGTGGTCAGGAGTTACACGCACATCCCAGAAGATTCAACGGGTGCTCGAACAAAAGAGATCATCATTATGTGTATTTGCCCACTTTTCTGCCTTTATATACCTGTCTTATGCACTGCTATTCAGTATACGTGATGAAAGCCACATAGACCAAACGTTGTGTTATTTTTACCCGTGTCAATAAATGATTTTGGTAGCATTCAAAACGGTGTGACTTACTCCAGACTTACAGCGCATGATCTTGTAGATCTGTTTTTTTTTTGCAACTTTTTAAAGTTTTGAGGGCATGCCTAATATAGAGTATGGGTCTACAGTATATGCTATATCGGTTGGATCCGCAGTTCTGCACAACCACGTCTCCATATATACAGTGTACCTCTATATGGGATTATCGGTCGGATCGGCATTGTGAAAATAAATAAATAATAATAATCAATGGTTTTCAATATTTAGACTGAGACGTTTTGGAAATGTGTGAAAACGTTTGCCTATAATGAGATGCCCATAATAGAGACACCGCAGGTTGAAAGTGGTTATGAAAAAAAAGCACCGCCATACTGCAAACCTCTGCCCCCCATGAGAGAGGCAAATTACATTATAGGCAGGGAAACGCTGTTTGCTTCTGCAGCAGTGTTCCGATGTCTGCCACACTGGACCACCCTGCAGCTGAACGTTACTCACCCTGATTTATATTTGAGAAGATGATAGGCGGGGTACTCCCTCTTCATTGAGATATATAGTAGGAAAGCTGGATGTGCCGAGGCAGCAAATGGGAGCAGCCAAGGACGAGGCTTTTTTTTGGGGGGGGGGGGGGGGGGGATTTGATCCCATGTCTGCAGTCTGAGGTCATAACCATTACACTACTCTGCCATTCAAAGAGAAAACAGAGCAGCAAAGAACGTGTGTCTTTCAAATAGTAGGCTAATAGTTGTGGCGGGTGGATTACTTTAGCTGTCAATAAGGTTTGTAACTTCATACTGAACAACAGTCCAACACACTAAAAGTCAGTTCCACCGCTACAGCTCCTTGGCTTCGTAGCAGGACATCACATTGTGAACAGACAGACAGTGTGCGGACACGATGGCCACTCCTGCAGAGGGGAGAGCAGCCACCAGTCGCGCCGTGGCATCCCAAATTGGGGAGTCACGACCTACATCTTGTCTGCCCCTCCCTCAACCCCCCCCCCCCCCCTCCTGACCATCATGGAATGGTGGACACACACACACACACACACACACACACACACACACACACACACACACACACACACACACACACACACACACACACACACACACACACACACACACACACACACACACACACACACACTAAGCTTGCAGTGTTTGCGACACAGGGTCCCCGCAATTCAATTAGGAACGCGGTCCTGCTCGCCAACTAATTCAATCAGGGGCCTGTGTGAAAGCTATTAGACCGACTGGCATTCGGTTCACCCCACACACACTCACTGGCACACAAATGAGATATTCATTTCTCCCTCCGGGGTCTGTGCGCGCCCGGTGCAATTAACAGGCTACGTGGAGTCGGTGTGCGCTCCGTGTGCCCGCGGGGGAACGGGGACGGGACGGTGCCAGGGCGTACGGGTGACCCATGGACCATCCGTCAGGCTGTAAATCAGCCGGCGCTCCGCCGCCGGGACAGCACGTGGACATTTTGCTGAGTGATTAAGTATGCCGCGTTTCCAGACAAAGGGTCAAAGTGTAGCATTTGACGGTAACTCTTACAATTGTTTTAACCTTGTCCGAACGACGCGTCGCGAGCGGATCGCTGAGTCATCAGGAACAGTCTGATTGTCCGGGTCACTCGTTAACCCATTCAGGACGGGAAACACTTTTTGGTGTTTCAAGGATTATGTCATACTTTAGCTATTGAAAAATAGCGTGTTATGAGCTTGTAGATCTGCAATTTTAGAAAAATCTTGAAAATGTGGCACAAATCTTTAAATATATATTCTTTCAGAGCGCACATTTTTAACTCAAATCTTTACTTCTGGGGGGGGTCCCATGGAACAACATATTTTCAGATGAGGGTCGGTGGCGAATTACATATATTTTTGGGGGAAATGTTTGAGAATGACTGTTAGGATTTAGAAGGCTTTTTTAATACATTTTTTTATGTTTTTTTGTGGCTTTCGCCTTTATTTTATGTTTTTTATGGAGGGACAGACATTAGGCTAAGGGAGGGAGAGAGATGGGGGGGAAGACATGCAGTAAAGGCCGTCGTGATCGGGAGTCGAACCCACGCCAGACTGGATTACCAGCCAAGGTGCCTGGACCGCTGAGCCACGGCCCACACCTTAGAAGGCATTTAGACTCAGGTCCAAATGGGTTAAGACGTGTGGGCCTGACTTCCAAACACTTGAGGACGATCACTCGGCGCGATTGTCTAAACTTCCCGCCCTGACCCGTGTTGCTTTTTGTTGGGGGACAGACTCTTCAGGCACTCCAATCAGGTTAGAATAAACAGTGTAAATTATTCTGCAAACAGCGTTCCATCAAAGGGCTGACGCCTCGCGGGTCCCTGTTGGGAGCTACAGAGGAGAGGCAAGGAAGGAACGGCCGGCCCCTTTACAGTTCTCACTAATGATGTGTTCCTTTCCCTTGGGCCAAAGAACATACTGTGTGGATATGTTCACTGGTGCACTGCTGACATCCTACTGTATGTGCATTCATGCAAGCCACTCATGTGTACTGTAATATTGTATACGTTTCAGTATGGTGTGTGTGTGTGTGTGTGTGTGTGTGTGTGTGTGTGTGTGTGCGCGCACGCACACACGCTCGCGTGTGTGTGTAAGCGTGCACGGCTAGATCTACTGCACAGGTGGTAAGTGTACAGTGTAGGCATCTCCCCACAGGTGCATGCACTGGCCGTGATGTGCATTGTGTGCATTTGTACACGTATGCGCTGTGTGACCACATGGGCACACATGCGTCCGAGCACACACAAACACGCGTGCGGGTGTGTATACTTACAGTGAGTGCACATATTTATACTGTACAGTATACAGTATGAACTGGTCGATGGGGTTAAATGTTTTACACTCAAGAGGTAACTGTGTGTGCATGATATAAAACGTCACGATTTACAACGATGCATCATAATCCCCTTGACTTTTACTGTACTTTTCCAGAGTTTTGTGTGTGTGTGTGTGTGTGTGTGTGTGTGTGTGTGTGTGTGTGTGTGTGTGTGTGTGTGCGTGCGGGCGTGCGTGCGGGCGTGCGTGCGGGCGTGCGTGCGGGCGCGTGTAGGAGGTAACTCATCCTGGATGCCTCTCAGCTTTCTGCTCATAAGCCGCCATCTCCTCTGCAGTTGTCAGGGAGCTCTCGAACCCCAATCCTCCCTGCAGGCTCCACAGAGGCAGATTAGGTGCTCGGCCAGAGCCCGTGTGAGTGAGAGATTAGTTGTGGAAATGTGGGGCACCTGGGAAATGAGCTCTGAGGCTTGCAGTCTCCTAAGGAGGGCTCAACGTAACCTCCCCCCCTAGACACACACACACACACATCGTCGCTGTCAGGCAGAAAATGCATAACGTATGTCTGTATTTCAATTTTTTTTAATGTTGTTTCGTAAATTAATGTCCTACTTCGTCATACTACACTGTCACGCAAAAGTGGCAAAATATAGCAAATCTAACTCAAACAGTTTTGGACATATGAGGTGTCCAACCGACAGCAGGCGCTGACGCGTCACTTGGGGATGCGTCGAATAAACGCGGTCTGGTTTCCGTACCACACATTGGCTTGGTTATTGCGTGTGTGTGTGTGTGTGGGTGAAATAGGCTCTCCCCCTCTCCCTCCATCTCCATCTCCATCCCCTCACTATCACTGATCAAGCTCTACATCTCCCCCCTCTCTCTCTCCCTCTGTCTCTCACCGCTCAAGCTCTACATCTCCCCCCTCTCTCTCTCCCTCTGTCTCTCACCGATCAAGCTCTACATCTCCCCCCCCCTCTCTCTCTCTCCCTCTGTCTCTCACCGCTCAAGCTCTACATCTCCCCCCCCCTCTCTCTCTCTCCCTCTGTCTCTCACCGCTCAAGCTCTACATCTCCCCCCCTCTCTCTCTCCCTCTGTCTCTCACCGATCAAGCTCTACATCTCCCCCCCCCTCTCTCTCTCTCCCTCTGTCTCTCACCGCTCAAGCTCTACATCTCCCCCCCCCTCTCTCTCTGTCTCTGTCTCTCACCGATCAAGCTCGAGTCTGACGTCACATATATACAACATAAACCGTTGTTTAACATAAAACATAAAACAATGGCGAGCGCTGACATTAACCACATTGCCAGGAGGACACTCTTTAAAACACATGCATGAATGTGAGTTGCACTTACACATATGTAAGCGTATACGGAGACACAAAGTGCAGTCGTAATGACATGCACATGTGCACACACACACACATGCACAAACTCACTCGCTTTTCGCTGAAGCCCATTCTATTCCTAGACGCACGCACACACATAGGTCAATTTGCTCAGGATTGATGGGGAGACGGCGGGTTTATGTGGGATGACTTGCAATACTGTCTTCAGTACTGTCTTTTATCTTTCGCATTTATATATATATATATATTTTTTTTTTCTTCTCTTCTATATTACCAACAGGTTATTATGACACCAGGAGAACGGCATTGCGATTGATGCTAGAGTTTGGGTTTTTTTTCTTTTCATTTCACTGAATCCCATCCGCTGTGCATACACACATACAGTACACACACACACACACAAATAAACAGACGATAATGAGAGAGGTGCTTTTATAAGCCACCTCTGGCCACAGCCCAGAGGACAAAACTCCTACTGCAGGACTGGGTCTCATTGCCTGTGGGTGACACGCCGAGTGCAAGGCTCGCTGAGCGCCGTGACAAGGACGAACACACAGCGCTGTGCACACAACGTGAAAATAAACACGCCTTGAGGGAAATAATGGAGACGTAAGCTGATCGCGGGGTAAACTACCTCCGTAAACTAATTTCCAATGAGCTCACCGCGCTGCTTACTGTCGCCTAAAGCTCGGCGGATGTAAGATGGCGTACAGATGAGACACCGATTACACATGGAAGTAAGGCATTCTGAGGCCTAAAAACAAGCGACAAAAAAATAGTTAAAGAATGTGCTGTGATCCCCGCCCCCCTCACCCCCATAAAACATCATAGGGGGATCATTCGCCCCATAATCATCAGATACTATATGATTATACTATGAGGAAGATTTATTTTTCAAAGAAAGTGTGCAGAAAGCCTTTTATTTTAAGTCTCAAACGGCAGGCTCTGAGTTTCTGAACCAATCAGAGCGTTGCATCCCTTCAAAACGTATTTTTCATTATGTGGCCACACCCACCAGTTCATTAAGTATAAGGGTTCTCACCTTAGCACCGCACCCACCTGAACCTAAGCCTCACCCACGGCTGTTGTTGTATGATAATGGGGGGAGGGCTTAGGGTTATGACGTCACAAAAATGGTGTTATATCGATTGGGCCGTCTGACTCAAAGGCTTTCAGCGTCCAGGAAGAAACCAAAAATACACCAATCACACCTGCTTAACGTGACTACCGGTAGTTAAGTTGCCGGTTGACATCCTTGTATCCCGCCTGTGTCCTTGCAGACGTAGTGGGTGTGTCACTATACTCACTCGTTAATTTCCTCATGGCAAAACAGCTTGTTCATGTTGACACATGCACGCCTACTCTGTTGTTCCTCATAATGTAACTGACCTAAAGACCCACACGTGTGGAAACGTTGTACCAGTTTGTCAATAAAGAGCATGCGAGCTTAAGATTGGTGTGCAGACGCGGATCCTCACTCAGGGGGGGGGGTCACTCAGACACAGAATTGGGGGGGTGTGCCATGTTGTACGACAGGAAACAGAGATGTTCTTACATTCCTAACTGACCTCTCTCTCTCTCTCTCTCTCTCTCTCTCTCTCTCTCTCTCTCTCTCTCTCTCTCTCTCTCTCTCTCTCTGATAATAGGCGGACAATTAAGAAGAGTCACCTTCAGATCAAACACACCTTCCAGTGAGGAGGACAGACTGTCTTTCCACAGTGAGGAGGACAGACTGTCTTTCCACAGTGAGGAGGACAGACTGTCTTTCCACAGTGAGGAGGACAGACTGTCTTTCCACAGTGAGGAGGACAGACTGTCTTTCCACAGTGAGGAGGACAGACTGTCTTTCCACAGTGAGGAGGACAGACTGTCTTTCCACAGTGAGGAGGACAGACTGTCTTTCCACAGTGAGGAGGACAGACTGTCTTTCCACAGTGAGGAGGACAGACTGTCTTTCCACAGTGAGGAGGACAGACTGTCTTTCCACAGTGAGGAGGACAGACTGTCTTTCCACAGTGAGGAGGACAGACTGTCTTTCCACAGTGAGGAGGACAGACTGTCTTTCCACAGTGAGGAGGACAGACTGTCTTTCCACAGTGAGGAGGACAGACTGTCTTTCCACATTGAGGAGGACAGACTGTCTTTCCACAGTGAGGAGGACAGACTGTCTTTCCACAGTGAGGAGGACAGACTGTCTTTCCACAGTGAGGAGGACAGACTGTCTTTCCACAGTGAGGAGGACAGACTGTCTTTCCACAGTGAGGAGGACAGACTGTCTTTCCACAGTGAGGAGGACAGACTGTCTTTCCACAGTGAGGAGGACAGACTGTCTTTCCACAGTGAGGAGGACAGACTGTCTTTCCACAGTGAGGAGGACAGACTGTCTTTCCACAGTGAGGAGGACAGACTGTCTTTCCACAGCTGGGAATAGATGCCCCAGACGACTGGAACAACCTGCTGCTGACTCTGTCTGCTGAATGGACTTCAAAAATAGCAGATCTATACAAGAAAGAACAGATACATACATGTGTCACACGCACATTTGTCACACGCACGCACGCACACGTACACACACGGCACAGAGCATCTCAAGCCCATCTCCGACACACAGACCGTCTGCAGATAAGTCATCAGTCACATGTGGCAAACGTTAGCTAGCTTAATTCAAACAGCGCGCCGAGAGACGTTCCTCCTCCGCCGTGAGAGCGAGCCTCTCTCACGATGATCATCAGGTCATAAATACCAGTAGAAGGAGGGGAGGGGGGGGGGGGGGAACTCAGTGAAAACTATCTTAACCCATTTTGACCTGACGTTGAAATAAAAAAAATGTCTTCTAAATTCTGACAGTTTTCTGAAATACCTTTCTAGGCCTATATCACTCAATATTTCATGTCAAAATCGGTCGCTCTGAAAGAATAGTCCAAGGTTTGTGCCACATTTTCATGATGAAAAATAGCAGACCTACTAGCTCGTATGAGCTTGTAGATCTTCTATTTTTCAATAGCTAAAGCATAACATAACAGCTTACACCAAAAGGGGTCCCCGCCCAAAATGGGTTAACCACAGTATTTCCATACTGTACGTCTGATAACTACCATCTGTCAATAGAGAAGGAACAGGAGATGAAAGGGGAGTATCACACTGGAGCCATGCACACAGCAGAGCAATAACGTCTGGAATTTTTCATGCGCTCTTATATATATTTATATAGATATACTGTATATATTTATTTTTTTCCCCTTTCTTCCTTCTTTTTTTCCCCCACAATTTTTCGTTGAGGGGTTGGGGGGGGGCTGAGAGACAAAAGGACGAGACGAGGCGACGTAATGGTGAAATTACAGGCATCTGAGAGAGAGAGAGAGAGAGAGAGAGAGAGAGAGACCCAGAGAGATATGGAGATCGTGGGGTTAAAGCATGAAGGGTCATTTCATGCGGGCAGGTCACTTGACAGCCTGCTCTGCGTTGGGGCGCAGGGGGTCCAATCAGGTTGCTTTGTGGACCCTCTTGGGTTGCAGAGGGCTGCAGATGGCCCGGGGTGTGGCGCTAGGGCTGCGCGGGGCCCCCGTGCAGGCATTAATCTCCATTTAAGAGCACTTGTCAGGGGCCTCGTATCGGAACTAACCTACATCATCGCATTCAATTATTGCGCCTGATGGATCATCACCGCGGCTGCGGGGTTAATGTCACTCACGACGACACCGTGCGCAACTGGAAAACACAGGCGCGGCCCCTCGCCGCGGTCTGCCTCGCAAATGAGCTGCCAACGTGCGCTCCAAAATGAATGATGGCTGCTCGGCGCCGAAGGCCCGGGACTTGGTATGAACACGGTGTTCGTCGGGTTGCGGAAATAATTCTAATTAATTCTACTCCATAATTCAATATTTCAGTTAATAATTAATTGCGCTGAGGCCATGATGGGTGAGGGCTTGGTGGAAGCACATCACATACTAATACCCTGTGTGTGTGTGTGTGTGTGTGTGTGTGTGTGTGTGCGTGTGTGTGCGTGTGTGTGTGTGTATGTGTGTGTTTAAGGTACGCACGCACACACACACAGCGCACACAGAGCTGCACACATGCACGCACACACATGCACAAAGAGCTGCACGCACGCACACGCACACAAACACACACACACAAACACACACACACACACACACACACACACACACACACACACACACACACACACACACACACACACAGTGCACAAAGAGCTGCACAATCACATCTAGTCAAGCAGACATTTCCTTGGAGGACTGTCATTTCCTGTGTGTTTATGACAGCTCACGTTGTGACACACTGTGGAGCTCACAGAGACAGCATGGCTTCATTGATAGATAAACTGCTGGACTGTCAGGACCACGAACAAAAGCTCCGACACAAACACGTAAACAAAAGAATGCGTTTTCATCGTCTAACCGGGCTGTGTTGCGTTAGGTCACAGCACAGTCAAATCCTACTAATCATTCATTAAACAATGTTGAACAATGGCAAGGACGCTCGCACGGTGCCAATTTACAGCCGTGTCTGTAATAGATGTTTATGACCTAGGAGTAAGAACCTTGCACGCAGCACCTTCAAGCATCTTCTAAGCGCTAAGGACAAACTGTTCTCTTGCCTGCCATCTCTTATTGTTAGTTGTCCTTGATATGCATTTGCCTTTTCTTATTAATGTTGCTACAATGAATGTATGTGGAATCAGAACAAAATAAATTGTACTCCTATCGGGACCTTTGAGTAAACAAATGTACACCCTTACGGGTTACGGGTTGGTAAGTTAAATTAACCCATTCTGGGAGGGAACCCCTTTTGGTGTTCGCATTATGTTATGCTTTAGCTATTGAAAAACAGCAGATCTACGAGCTTGTAGGTCTGCTATTTTTGAAAAATCAAAGAACGACTGACATAGAAACATAGCTTTTTCAGAAAACCGTCAGGATGTAGAAGACATTTTTAGAATCTGATCTCAGGTCAAAATGGGTTTAAAGGCTGCAATCTGGAACTTATTTGAATGAATAAACTGACAACTTTGGTTTTAGCATGGGAACCACATGGTGTAGAGAGTTAAAGTGGTTCACAGGGAGGACTGGACTGTGAGAATGCCTTGGACGCAGCATGCAGGAACGCTCCGGCCGTGCCACTTTCCCTGCCATGTGACACCGAGGCCACAGCCTTTGTTGTGATAATGTTAACGCTGTCAACTCGCAGCGACGGTGGGAAACGAACGGTCTTGGCTTTCAGCGCTCAGCAGCACAACGGCAGCAGACAGTGTGCAGCAGGGTGACATGGGCGTAGACACGGCTACAATCTGATACCGAGGAGGAGCAGGTAAAGGAAATGAGTCCGCTCGCTCTGGCAGCGATCTCATGTCAGCGATATGGAGCTGTCATTGTTGCAGGGGAACAAAGGCACGGACAAGGACATGCAGCGTCTTTCCAAACAGGTCACCTGCTAGTCGGGAATACACCCTGACAAGACACCACCACGTCCATTCCTGTCCATCTACACAGCAGAATCCTCTGTGTTGTTTGTATGGGCGAGCGCCCCTTGGGAGCGCCGCAATCATAGCGATTTGATTGGCTGAGCACAGAATACATGTGCTCAGAAAGCCACAGAAAGCTCTAGCCAGCGTTCTCTCTGTGTGTGTGTGTGTGTGTGTGTGTGTGTGTGTGTGTACCACAGAATTGAGGATGGAAAGCGAGGACAGAAAAGTGAGGACAATTGTTATTGGCCGGAATGTGATGATGTATGGTGATAAGAGCGCCCCTCGCTTCACAAGAGTGTGATTTTTTCTGGGAGCATGAGGGGGGGGGGGGGGGTGTCTTTGTTGCTTACGACGTGGTGTGAGCTTGTAGATTGGATATTTTACGCAAAGAGATGTATTTGGTGTAGAGGGGGAAAAGGAGCGGACCAAGTATACACATCCCACCTTTGGGCGGGAACTCCTTTTGGTGTTAGCATTATGTTATGCTTTAGCTATTGAAAAATAGCAGATCTACAAGCTCATAGTGCGCCACCGAGTGGCGCGCTACGAGCTTGTAGGTCTGCTATTTTTGAAAAA
This sequence comes from Protomyctophum bolini, assembly GCF_963924005.1. Classification (NCBI taxonomy): domain Eukaryota; kingdom Metazoa; phylum Chordata; class Actinopteri; order Myctophiformes; family Myctophidae; genus Protomyctophum; species Protomyctophum bolini. The sequence goes on from NC_137863.1 coordinate 36,731,011, forward strand.
TCGAAGAACGACTGACTTAGAAACATAGCTTTTTCAGAAATGTTTCAGGATGTAGAAAACATTTTTAGAATCTGATCTCAGGTCAGAATGGGTTAATGTCATTTTTAACCAATGTGACAGAGCTATGATAATACAATATAACTAGTACATGTGACGTGGGTGGAGCCTGTGGCCTCATGCTCTTCCATTGAGAAATGTAGACCCTGGTGTCGGGTGTCTATTTTGAAAAGTAGCACTGCCTGAAACGTCATAAGCGCAGTCTCCCACGTGAGGGTTTTATTCTGTCTTACAGACCTCAGCTTTAGCTCTGAGAGTGTACAAATTGAACCAATAATAGTCCCTTACTGACTATTTGGATGTTTTTGTGTACTCTTGGGCTACGAATGGAATAAATAAACACTGAGGATCGTACAGTACTATGCATGTGTATATAGGCATACTGTAGGTCTATACTGTACATATGGGCATGCTGCTGGGATCATTCAGACCTGTTTGTGTGCGACTGCGCATGCCAAAGCTTGTGTGTGTTTATGTGTGTGTGTGTGTGTGTGTGTGTGTGTGTGTGTGTGTGTGTGTGTGTGTTTATGTGTGTGTGTGTGTGTGTGTGTGTGTGTGTGTGTGTGTGTGTGTGTGTGTGTGTGTGTGTGTGTGTGTGTGTGTGTGTGTGTGTGTGCCCAAGGACACCCGAGTGCTTACAAATAAGACACACTTTGCGGCGGCTGAATTGATTCGTCTGAACCTTTTTGACGGATACGCAGTCTCTGCCTTCGGACGCCGAGACGCTCGCAAGCCCCCCCCAACCCCCCAACCCCCTCCACCCAAACATGCCCTTTTTCTTCAAGGACAGCTGGTTGCCAAGGCAACGGGAAGTCATAGCAAGGCAGCTGACGGGCGCTCTGGTTCCGCAGGCTGCGCCCGGAGCGGAGCGGAGAGCCCTGATCAGCTGCCTACATGCAGACTATACTGATGACACGCTGAGGACGGGGACGAAGGGGACGGGCTAAATGTTGACCAGGAGGAGGTGTGGGGATGAGGCACACACCTGGGGGGGAGGAGGGGGGGAGAGAGAGAGAGGTGTGTGTAGAATCCACACCGTTGTCCTGGCGGAGAATAGGATTGCAAATACTGTATCAATTATTTTCATAGAGATTATTGCATTGTTTGAATTGAATCAAACCATTACTATATTTTTTATTATATATCTTTGGAGGGAGGTCTGTGCTAAATGTTGAGGGGGAGGAGGTGTGGGAATGAGGCACACACCTGGGATATATATTTGTATATATTTTCCCCCTGAATCAAGACAGTTCTTTGTATTTTTAAAATCTATTAAATTCTGTATTTTATTGTATTGTTTTTGAAAACTCAATATAATTGATTAGTTCAATTGTATAGCACCCATAGAGGAGATATGAAATAATAACAAAACCACATGCTGGCTGTACTGTGTGGCAAACAAACCTGACGCATTATTAAAAGATGCACACTGGAGCAAGTGGAGAGAGAGAGAGAGAGAGAGAGAATGAATGAATATTCTGGAAATACCATCAATTGTACATGTTGATTTCCATCTTTCTCTATCCGTGCACGTGCACACGCACCCACACTCACACACACACACCCACACACCCACACACCCCCACACACACACACACACACACACACACACACACACACACACACACACACACACACACACACACACACACACACACACACACACACACACACACACACACACACACACACACACACAAAGACTAGGCAGTTGGTTGGTATCCCAGTCAATGAAGGTGAGAGGCATGCTGGGAGGAGGACAGGGGAGGGAGGGGGGGTTCTTTTGTGCCCAGAGGCAGATGTAGGAAATAGCTGACATGGGTATCGACTGTGTGGAGGTGTTGTTGTGTATGGGCGTGCACATGCATGTGTGTACGTGTGTGCACGTGTGTGTGTGTGTGTGTGTGGGGGGGGGATTTGTTGAATCACAGCATGGAGAGAGACTGACAGAAAAAAGAAATAGAAATTGGGAAGATAGAGGACGGGGGAAAGGCAACAGAGGTATTATAGAAACGGGAGAGACAGAGAGAGAGAGAGAGAGAGAGAGAGAGAGAGAGAGAGAGAGAGAGAGAGAGAGAGAGAGAGAGACTTTAATATATTTCATAGTACAGTATACTGTTTTCTTTTAAATTTGGCAATGCAAACCCATGTTTCCCATGTCATTAAAGCCCCTTTGAATTGGACAGAGAGATACAGAGAGAGAGAGAGAGAGAGAGAGAGAGAGAGAGAGAGAGAGAGAGAGAGAGAGAGAGAGAGAGAGAGAGAGAGAGAGAGAGAGAGAGCGAGGGAGAGAGGGAGAGAGAGAGAGAGAGAGAGAGAGAGCGAGGGAGAGAGAGAGAGAGAGAGAGAGAGAGCGAGAGAGAGAGAGATAGGGGGGGGGAGGGTGGAGGTGGAAGCTGTTGCACCCAAAGGTGGTGCAACAACAGCTCTGAGCGTGGTACTCCCCATGGGCACCGTGTAGCTGACAGACAGGTGGCACAGAGGGTCTGCATGCCCCCCCGACCTGTCAGCACAGACAAGAGGCCGCATGGCAGGGGGGTCGTCCCGTCTCTGTCCCTGTGTAACCTGCCAGTGCACACAGGGAAGGATGGGCGCACGCACGCACGCACACACACACGCAAATGTAACACCAACACAGTTCAGCCAGACATGCGCGTGTAGTGTATGTGCACACACATATACACATAAAAGAAATGTAACACTAACACAGCACACACGCACTCACATACGTACGCATATAGGGCCTACAGAAACGTAACACCCACACAGATTAGCCACACACACACGCGCGCACACACACACACACACACACACACACACACACACACACACACACACACACACACAGAGTGACACACCTCGAACAAAAGACAAAGATAAACATTAGCCTTAGCTAGGCTGTTGAGTATCGTGTTGCTGGGGCTGCGTTCCTATCTGCATCCATCTCTCCCTGGAGTGTATTTATTAGAGATTAAATCAATTCTTCTGACCACAAGTATTTAATGAGGCAGCGGGGAGCCACAGTGAATTCTATTATCTATCTGATCTACAAGAGAAAACTCCAACAGCTGCGTCTGGGCTCCCTCACACGCATGCGCGCATGCACGCACGCACACACAACCAGTGTCATTGAGCGCTTCACTTACGATAGAGGAATAGTGGTGCGGTTGTCATGCTGTGATGCACCCCATATACAACACATTTAAACAGAGAGGGGCTACCTCACCTATCGCTCAACAGCCCCATGGCTCCATGCACAAGACTAATACATCAGCACGTGGCTTGATATATTATTATTTGCACAGGGAATTTCTCTTGACTTTTTTTTATTTTTTTTATGGGAAAACGAAAAAGATAGTTTCCTTTTCATGGTGTAGGTGTGAGCTATGCAGACTCGCTGAAACCTCCCTTGGAAATAAACTGTTGGAACCAGTCTTTCTAGAGACTGCAGTGCATTCCGTCAACGTTAAACACAGGACCATGGATTGAGATACAATCACGCATCATAGCGTTCTCCATTCTCCATATATATGTTGTTTTATTTTATTTATTCATACTACAGTGTCGCACAGAAGTAGAAAAGACAGCAGATCTACAAACTCATCAAACTTGTTGATCTGCCATCAATGCTATTTTTGAAAACAAAATATGAATGAAAAGTATGTTTGTGGGTTTTATAACTACAGAGAAAAGTATTATCAAGAGCATGTGACTAAATAACAGCTACATTGGATCCACTAGAACACAGGGGGACAAAGATCCCATAAAGTTTTGGACATACTGTATGAGGTTCCACTTGACGGAGACAATACTGTAAACTGTATGTACCTGAACATGTGACATATAGCTCTTGCTTTGCTAAAAGGCATGTGGAAAGAAGAATGCGTGCCAAAACATGTCATGTTACACCGACAGAATGCCATTTCACACACAATTTCACCCAGAAACACATACGGTATACTGTAAGGTCGTTCACACTCACACAGGCACATACTGTACATATTACATACACAACCGCTATCCCTCCTCTCTCTAACTAAAACTGGGAAAGCATCCGTGTTGTTTTAGATGTGATCCTTTTAACTATATACACTGTAGCAACATACATATTTCAGTCAGATAACTCACAAATCGATTTAAGATATTATTATTTTTTGCGTTTTTGCCTTTATTGATAGGGTACAGTAACACACTGCTTTGGTTGTATAATATTGTTATGTTATTATTACCAGTAAGACGCCTGAGGGCGAGAAGTGACCTGTGCACTGGAGCGCGTGTCTTGAGTGTACAGGGTGTGATGAGGTCAGATCGAAATATGGAATGTCAGAACAGGTCAGCTCCATATATGGAGATCTAAGGGTTGCAGCGGGGGCAGTGTATTGAATGTACAGGGTTTGATGAGGGCCCCGGTAGGGCTGGGCCTTAATTTTTGGGCCTGTTGAGAACTCTAGTTTGAACTCTAGTTCTGGCTAGGCAGTCTCCTCCGTGAGAGTGTGGAGGTGGTACTGCTGGGGCAGATCGGCGTGTGCACTGTGCACGCATCCTGGGTGACGTCATACAGCTGGGTGAGTGCGGTCGCTTTGGCATGGGATGAACTTTGACCAATAAATCACAATGACGTGATGTCACGATGACCTGAGCACCATACTCTACAGCCCCCCTCTGAGGCACATAAGTACCATTATCACCACCATACGGTTGAATTAAATGTACTCGGGTGTGGAAGAACAATCGAGGCCAATGTGAATCATGGCCAGCGGGGACCTGCAGGCAATCGTATTTGGGAACAGTTCGAATCAGGACTCAGTGTGAATCCGCCCTTAATGTTCTGTTCAATAATGACCCTTTTAGCAGCAAGGCATATTTTCCACAGCATATTGACTGTTTAAAAGTGTAATATCAAAGTGATATTTTTAAGGTGCAGTTCCTTTAAGCTACTGGCTCCTAAAATTATGTTAGAGCTTGGCTCCGACCCCAAAATAATGCTGCCATTGACTCATGACCCCATATTTCACTCATTCTGTTGACATGTATTGACAAGTGTAAAAATTAAAAGTAGTACTTAAATACAATGTTCAGTACTTTTAATTCTACACCACTACATCATGATGATATTGTACTTTTTGAGGGGAGCTAGCCCCTCCTATTGTATGTCCAGCTTTCAGGGTCTGTGTAAAGACAAACATTGAAGACAAAAGTGGGGACGCAAATTGTGATTGGCCGGAATTACATTTTGTGATGATTTGATTGGTTGAGCACGGAATGTGATGTATGATGATGTATGATGATAAGAGCGCCCCTCACTTCACACAGGTGTGATTTTATGAGAGAGAGAGAGAGAGAGAGAGAGAGAGAGAGACAGAGAGAGAGAGAGGCGGGGGGGGGAAGAGAGAGAATGATATAGATAGATATAATTATATAGATATTTTTAAAGACAGATTTTGCCTGGACATTACTGACAGACACAAAGATTTTTGGTTCCTGCCTACCTAATTATTTTAGGTTAAAATGGGGTGCCGGCTGAAATTATTTCTGGTGTGCCAGTGTATGCACTGATAAACACGCCAAATTCTGCACTGTAGCAAGACATACACTGTCACAGACACATAGACACTTGCACGCACACACACACACACACACACACACACACACACACACACACACACACACACACACACACACACACACACACACACACACACACACACACACACACACACACACACACACACACACACACACACACACACACACACACACACACACACACACACACACACACACACACACACACACACACACACACACACACCGCTCTCAGCAGCTACCTCCATTACACCTGCGCCTGAATGGCCCCCGCATTGTTGAGAGGAGATTCATTTGATGCTACTAATGGCTGCCATTTAGAAGGTGGAATACATTAAATTGTTCCCCAATCACACACAGCTGCGGTGTGTGAGGTGGCGGCCCCAATGAATTTACACCAAACGGACAGACCCACTAATTAGCCTTTAAAGACGTCATTGATTCATCTAAACAAGGGTTCCCTGAGCTACTCATGGGCTCAGCATCTTCCCTCTCCCGCCTCCTTCCTCCATAACTGCGTCCTTAACCCTTGTTACTGGAGGGGCCTGGCTGCCTGCGCTCCCCTCTATTTGCCCCAATCAATGGTGGCTGTTCAGTACAGCAGGGGGGGGGGGGTTCTGGGGGTGTCAGGGAAATTAAGTACCGGGCTCACACAGAAGGACTAACCCGGACTGGGGGGGGGGGGGGGGGACTCTTTGTTACCGTGGCAACTCTGGTGCCTTTGCTGTCGCTTGTGCAGCCACTGATTCCTGTCTCCATTCTTGCTAGTCCCATCAATGATCATCAGTTGGGACGGGGTGGGCTAAATGTTTCTATACTGCGGAAATGGCTCGAGAACGCAGGGCCAGATTTCACAAAGGTGAGTGTGAATGAGCAGTATAGATAGTGTGCCCCAAAGATTATCATTGCATTTGGGTTGAAAAGATAATGAATAAAAGTCCAAATTGAGAAAAGAAACTGGGGGAGAAATATAAGGCTGCCTGAACAGATGATTCATTATTGGGCTCTTGGGCTGAAAGGGTCAAAGGTCATGGTCACCATCAAGGACAAATGATAAAACAAGTGCCGTTTGTGTGGCACAGCATTTCTATTTTTTTTACGTATATATATTTTGGAACATCACAGTATGGAAATGGAAGGGAAGGGCGATTAAACTAGAATAGATGTAACCATTGAGAATGTAACAATTCATTTTCTCAAAGATTGTCCCTCATTGTTCTGGGGACGACTAACATGGAGGCGAGTAGGAGAAGGTAATTTAAGATAATGTTTTATTTTTCGTCCACTCCAGACTTTCAGCGACTTCCGTTGGCGTTATTGGATAAAGGATTTTCTGTTTAGGGTCAACACATCGACACCGGTGAACAATAAAAGTGATTTGCTCTTCTTAACACCGACACAAACACCATCGCTTCATACGTGGTAATACATCCCTCACAGGGCAGGTAAACTGGATCCCCCAAAGGACAGAGGAGCCCTTCACAAACAAACCGAATTGATTGTGTTCCAGGATATATCGATCAAAACATGACACGCAGCATGAAATAATTCCTCAATCCTGCTGATGCGGGCTCTTTTCTACCACAGTGGTGAATATTGTCATGATGCAGTGATATTACGCATGAATAAAGGTGGATTTATAAAGCTCAGATTGTCGCCACGGCAGCATTTCACAGGGCAAGGAATAAAGTAGTAAGTAAGTAGCCTTGCCGAGCCATGAGGCCCATAGTGCAGGAGCCTATCTCCTGTTTCTGTAGCGTGAGGCAGCTTGATGTACAAGTACACCCCCTGGACATGACGCTAGTATGTCGCAGGGACTTACCCCCAATCCAACCCTTGATGCTGAGTGTCAAGCAGGGAGGCATTGGGTCCCATTTTTACAGTCTTTGGTATGACCCGGCCGAGGATTGAACCCCAACCTCCCAGTCTCAGGGCGGACACTCTAACCACAAGGTCACTGAGCCCATAATTCCAGTGGCATAACCAAGTGGACAATATCGTTACTGGCAAAAAGGAGTGTACTTAATTCTCAAAACACACAATGTGTATGATGAGTGACAGAAGGCTGCTGGCGTGGAGATGGAGATCCCCTCCGTTGTGAATAAAAGGACGTGGGTATCACATCTCTAGTGGCCAGTGACACTGCCAAAGAGCCATCATCCTTATCATAACATTGTCATTGCAAGCAATATTTCACTGACAGATCTTGGTAGGCTGAGGGTGGTGGAATGGGGCAAAGTGTTGAGTTGAGTGAAAGGTAATGGGTGATATTTTGCTCAACCCCCCCACCGACTGCAGTCCCGTGGTAAAAAGGTCACCATGGCAAATTGCTAGTAGAGCGACTCTGGTGAGGCCTACATGTCAGTCATCCACAGACAGGATTAGTGCCATGACGGAAGAGCACATGTGTCATCCACATAAACGCGCACGCACACACGCACACACACACACACACACACACACACACACACACACACACACACACACACTCACACACACACACACACACACACACACACACACACACACACACACACACACACGCATTCTATCATGCAATTCCCCCTATGTAGCCCCAAGACATAGCTCTCTCTCCTCAGAAGAGCGTGGCACATTCCAGCAATACATACCTGGCATATCCACGTACTGTATACACCCATACAAATCTCACGTGAGATTTTAGTGCCAAAGTGATGAAAAGGTCATTATAAAAATACAATGTTGGGGAATGATGGTTATGTTTCTCCATAGGCAGGGGATGGCCTGCTGTGTTTCTGGTGTGAACTATGTCGTCACTCAGTACTACTAGTGTCAGCTGTGTGAATCAGCCAGGGAACATGGGTCTATTCAGATATGAGTCATGGCATACATACACTATAGAGCGTTGCAGTCCCTCCCCCTTTCAGAACGACGAGTGGCCCAGGAAATGAATCGCAATGCATTTTTCATAATTTATAAGAAGAAAAACAAAACAAATAGTGTTGTCTCCTGCCTTTATTTTCTTCTTTCTAATGATTTTATCGGCCCCAAAATATTGTGTTCATTGTCATGAATTGTCACGTTCCGAGTTGGCTTTGTCCGCGGCGTAACCGTCTTTAAATAAATACTTTAAGAAAAGCCTACGGGAAAAATGCATTGCGATTCATTTCCTGGGCCACTCGTCGTTCTGAAAGGGGGAGGGACTGCGACGCTCTAGAGGGCAGAGAAATAACACCAAGCTAATATATGAGCAGCATACTGTAACTAGTCTGGAAAGCAGACCAATCTGCCTGCACAGGGGGGGAAAAATCCCCGACAGTGATATTTGTCTTGCCATGCCAGGCTAATACTATACATGGAGACATTATACTATGAACGTATGAGAACACACACACACACACACACACACACACACACACACACACACACACACTTCTGTCTGTGTTTGTGTGATACCGAGAGGTTACAACGTGTAGACACACACACACACACACGCAAGAAAAACACACACTTCTGTCTGTGTTTGTGTGATACCTATGAGAGGCTACAACGTGCACACCATGACATACATGGACACACAACACACACGCACACACACACACACACACACACACACACCCACACCAAAATCCTGTTTTGTGGCAGTTAAAGGTCACCAAATCCAAGCGAGGGCGGTAATATAACTCGGGGCGATTTGGAAGTGAGCGTGGGCCTGTGACAAGGAGGCTGGGGGATTAGTCTGGGGTTCCTGGAGGCAGCAGGATTATCCAGGGGAAGGCTAGGGGGGGTCGGGAGTCCCTACACCGAGCAGACCTGGGTCAATATGACTTGCAAATCAATGCTGAACAGTCTATTTAACCCATTCTGACCTGAGATCAGATTCATACGAGGTTTCCACTGGACACACACTGGTCTGATTAACCCATTCTGACCTGAGATCAGATTCTAAAAATGTCAGTCGTTCTTCGAATTTTTCAAAAATAGCAGACCTACAAGCTCGTATCGCGCCACTCGGTGGCGCGATACGAGCTTGTAGATCTGCTATTTTTCAATAGGTAAAGCATAACATGATGCTAACACCAAAATGGGTGCCCGGTCAGAATGGGTTAATAACGTGTCTGAACTATAAGGTACAGTAGGTCAGTCATACCGTACTGCAAGAGAAGTTTAAATTATCTGGAGAAGGTCATTTGAAACATCTCATAATATAATCAGAATAAATCCATTTTAGATACATTTCACAGTTTTTCCATAATGACATACAAGTGTGCACGTTTAAGGTCAATGAACCGTACTCATAAAACAAAGGTAACTTGTCCTGCCTTTATTCAGGCAGTTCATACTGTATCATTAGACAGTGAGTGCCCAATGTCATCAAGACAGGACGATGCATTTGTGTCTGTTTCTTGTTACATTACCATCCACAGCCATCATCCACTATTTTGTGAGGTCTCAGATTACTCAGACCATTAAAAATAATCCATAACGTCTGCAATCATTTCATACAAGTTGGTGTCATTAACTTCAAACTGTGGCTATCCAACATGTAACATGTCTGACATGGACAGAGTTTTTTTTAAACACATTCAAATCGGGGAAAGCATCCGTGTCATTTTTTGATTTTGTTGTGATCATGTTAAAAAAAGAAAAAGTTATTCCACCAGTGTTCTTCTCAAGAACGCTGGTGGAATAACTGTATTTTTCACGTCAAACAAATTAATAAAAACCCAAACCACACTCATTTTTAGTCTCTCTCTCTCTCTCTCTCTCTCTCTCTCTCTCTCTCTCTCTCTCTCTTTGACTAGTCGCAGATTTTTATATAGCTCTCTACTCCCCCTAGTAATATCTACATTGTGAAATGCGCAGATCACGCAAACCTCTGCAAAGATAAAGGGACAAGGTCAATGGCCCACAGCTGTATGTTGGCTATTCAAAAATACAGTACTAAGCTCACAGCCGACGCTTCGTGCCGAAGTACCGCACTACAGGGAAAATAAGTCTTGAAGGTGTGAGAACGTACTGATTTAGAGGGCATTTGTAGACTCGGCCCTCAGGTCTTATAATGGGTTAAAATGAAATCTAAAGAATTCATTTCCGAATACTATTTCACACAGGTACCAGCTTGTGAGACGAGACAGGAGGGCTGTGTGCACCCTCACAGTGAGCCCCGGCACACCACAACACATGACTGTTACTGTTAGTGAGATGTGAAGGGCATCCGTCCAGCAGACGTACTGTACGCGCTCTGAGGACCTGTGCCAACGGCTACATCAAGCAGAGATGGCATGGATGCATGACAGCGCTGCAGGAAGGAAGGGAAACACAACAAGGAACATCCCATTCCCAACCTCAGTGGTGGTTCTTTTTTATGGGATCTTTCCTTTAGATTGCATCAGCGACCTTTCATCTGTGTGTCGGAAATTTGAATGGATAAAGCCTAATCTAATTGTCACGATGAGGGGAATTTGAGAACTCTGCATCCCAAGTCTCCCCTGTTTCACACACTCCCTCAAACACTGTCACTGTGGTGGCACTGTACCAGTGAATAGAAGTAAATATTGAGACAGTCTTGATGTCTAAATACCGTGCCACGGTTTAATTAACAGCTCCCCTTTTTTGGTTGGAAGATGCAGCCATTATATAGAAGTCAAAATCTTTATTATGTCATGGTTGATCAACAGCAATTCCTGTCTAAGAAAATCAAGCTCTCCTCTTGTTTTAAGCCTCTGAAATGAAATGAAAAGTAATAATTGATTTGTTTAGAGACTGTGTAACAGCTAGAAACTAAATCCATTGCCAATGTGCGATGCAGAACACATTTTGCATTAGTGGGGAATTCTGGTCTGATTCTCCAAAGCAGCCTCCTTAGAATGTACCCTCGAGTGCACCACCCGGGGACCTACTGAGAGGTCAAATACCATCTTATCAGCACGCAAACAGGTTCTGGCCCGACAAGCTCAATTAGGCAGCACTTAGTGGCGTGTATGGAGAGAGCACGCTCTGAGCACGAGGCCCATATCAGCAGAACCTGGGAGATGACAGACAAGCTGGGCCCACAAAGGCTTGATTGTGGCCTGCCATGGAAAGCTGGTGAATGAGCAACGAGAGAACAGAGGTGATGGTATGGCGGATAGGAATCACTCAGCCCTTTGACCATAGCTGCACAGTAGAAAATACATCTTTCTGGATAAATAATAATCCACAAAAAAGGAAAGGATCCTGAAAGTAACAGGAAAAAGAGGTGCACTGTGACTGAGAGAAATTATTTAGTATAGGCCTATATGTATACGTGTGTATACATGTGTATACGTGTGTGTGTGTGTGTGTGTGTGTGTGTGAGCATTGAGGACTGCAATGGAAATAAGCCGAAAGGCTTTCTTGTGTTTGCATCCTCGTGATGCATTGACTGTCGGAACGTGCTCTGTCACCAAATAAAATCAATCAATCAATCAATCACAGCACGCATGCATGTCTAAGAAAATAAAGCTCTCCTTTTGTTTTAAGCTTCTAAAATGATTCAATAACTAACTGGTAATAATGTATTTGTTTAGAGATTGTGCACGCATGCATGCATGCATGCATGCGCACGCGCGCGCGCGCACACACACACACACACACACACACTTCTTAAGCTGATAAACAGGGCCACAGTCTGACAGATTGATTCCTTCTTCAGAATCCTGTAGGATGAGTCAAAACACAGCATGCTGAGGTGTTTAGGCTTGTACAATACGTGTCGTGTTGTGGTGTTTTGATACGAGAGAGGCAGCAATATTCCTGAACCTCGGTTACCTGGGAGAGGAGTGCATTTCTGAATTTCAGTTGATGCCCATCCTTATTGCAACACCACGGAGATGGATAAGATAATGAAGCGTGTCAAAACTATGATCTCAATCACAGTCATTCATTCCTTGCAGAGGGAAGTGTGCCTGCTTGGCATGAGGCAGATATGCAGTAGATGGAATGTGAGCCATCTTGTGCCAAGTTTCACTGGTCCTTTTCTCTGTTGCCACACTTTAATATCAGCAAAGTAAAAAATACTGGATATGATCCACAATGTGCAATAATGCTCCTCCGTGTTTGTAACCTCACAGCTTTGCGCTGTGTGGAGTAAAAACATTGGCCCGGCTGCCTAGAGAGTATATGACGACCTTTTACCGCTGCGATAAAAGCTTAATAAATGCCACACTTTAAATGCCACACGTTGAAATGAACATGATGATTTCCTTGCCAAAAAATCATGATGTATTCATTAGGGGAATTAGAAGCAACACAGCCTAATCCAGAGTGTTAAACTTAACTCTGTTACTATTCTCTTAGAGAATTAACACTCTGTATTTTACTATGAATAGACTTATGCCTATATTAAGATGCCAACGCACTAAACCCGCCGCATGCCAACACATTGTGAGCTTGTAGATCAGCTACTTTCGACTCCATCATACAACTTGCAAATCAGGCTTACCATGATTTAGCTCGACCTCTCATCCTCCTGAAAGCACAAAACAAACCAAGCAGAATAGCCTGTTGGCTGTTATCTACAGATTCAAGTACACAGTTGTCCCCTACTTAGTTAACTTTTTCAAATATGCTTTGTGATCCTGTTATTAACCTAATATTATAAAAACATATTTAAAAAATATGCTTTTCACTCTGATGGCGGTTATTTGCAGAATACATTATTTTCCCTCTATAGGCATTCTCCCAAAAGCTCTGAAGACACCTTTATCCTGTTTGGATAAAGGTGCCATTAACAATCCTATATACTTTAATGAGTGGTGTCCCCCAGGGGTCTGTACTAGGCCCCCTACGTTTGGTCCTTTTTACCTCAATTTTCTTTGCCAAATAACAGGGACACGAGGGTTCATGTGGCTAAGGCGCCCTGGCCTATACCCAACAATTCAATACGTGAAACAAGATAATTTGGTAAGAAGGTCACAAGGAGGAGTTAGGGAAGGGCCATGCACTGCAGGGAGCAAGTGACATCACCACATGTGAGCCGCGAGACCCGCTTATTATAGATTCACACATTACTTCCAAGCGCCTTCTCCGGTGAGGGCGAGACGTCCCCCATGCTGCCTCGAGAATGACAGGTCCCAATTCTGTGCCAAAGTCATTCGGGTGCCCTCCGAGTTGGCATCCGATATGAGGCCTGCAGGCAAGCGAGACACTATGTGCATGTGTCAATACTTTAATAGATTGCATGATGGGTTAAAAGCATGCTCAGGATGTCTTGTTTTCCTACTGCATATAGTAATGTCAGTATCTCATCCTTGGAAATAGGATACTGTGTGGCTCTTTGATCAATAATGGTAATGTGTCTGGTCTTCAGCTTGGCAAACACATTCATCAAGGGCCTCCATTACAGACTGGACAAGAGCACAATAGCTGTGCGTGCGTGCGTGCGTGCGTGCGTGCGTGCGTGCGCGCATGCGTGCGTCTGCGCGCAAGTGTGTGACATTTCATTAAGAAAAGACTGTATACCAGTGGTATCAAACACGGAGCTTCAGCCACTTGACTTTTTCTTCTATGTTGTTGAGTTACAGCTTCACACACACGGAGTGCTCCCGCAGTCTCACAGACACAGAAAGGTAAAGCCAGTTGAAGTGGATCTCTCACAAGGCCTATCACACTGTAAGATTATCGATCCATGATGTGTGTGATTACGCACTCCTCTCATCCCACGGTGTCATTGTTATCGCACCGTCGATAACCCAGAATCTCTGAATCATACTCACTTGAAGGGGAGGAAAGAGCCTCTCCTGCCAAGTACATATAGTGTACACGGCCAAATTCAGAGTGTTGTGTTGATTTAAATCCGAGTGTGTAAAAGTGGTAGTGTAACATGTAGTGCGGTGTTGTAGAGGCATATATATCATGGCTACCTCCTCCACAAATCTCTCCCCTCCCTTCCTCCTCTCTTGAGCCTCTCCTTCTCCTCCTCTCTCTCTCCCTCTCTCTCTCTCTCTCTCTGAGAGCTGACTAGACTGTTTCTTTTGGGTTCCAGCAAAACCCTCAACACCAACGTCATTTTCAAACATTTGCGTGGTGAAAAAATTAAGGTGGTTAAAGAGGGGAGGGCCGAATCAAAACAGCCTCATTAATAACCCAGGCTAATGTATTCCAGACGTGGATTTAAGCCCGCTATTTTGCAGAGAAAGAGGGGGAGATGCCCGTTGTGTTGAAGGGAAGTGTGTGTGTGTGTGTGTGTGTATGTGTGTGTGTGTGTGTGTGTGTGTGTGTGTGTGTAGATGGTGCCATACAGAGCTTGTTGGCAGGGAGAGAGAGAGAGAACGAGAACACAATACACACATGAAAAAGCACCGAACCCCCCCTATACAGCCGCCACCCCCCCCCCCCCCCCCACTTACGCCATCCAAATATCTCAGTGGAGGCCAAACAGCCTTGAGATGACCACAATAAACCAGCACGAAGCCAGCATTTCCCAGGCATCCATACACTGCAAGGCCAGGCTCTGGCTTAGTAGTAAACACTGGAGAGAGTGCAGCCGAGTGCTTAGTTTCTGACCCAACGTACATGATATTCTATGTAGACTGTAGAGTGACTGAGATGCTTTTCTCTTTCTCTTAATTGCTCTCTTCTCTCTCTGCAATGGGCATGTTTCTCAAAATAAAGTGACAACATGCAGTGAGGTGCAGTGAAAGGAAGTGGTAGTATTTTTCTTCTCATTAGCTTGTTGTTTTTAATCCCACCTCAGCTCATAAAACTCAGTATAAACAGAGGATTCCCATGAGGGTTCGCTGCACCATCAACTGTGGGAACGCAGGAATCACAGTGAGTAGAGCTAAGGCAGGAAAGGAGACACGAAGAGGAAGCAAGAGGAAAAGAGTGAGAGCTTAAAGTCTCACATACTCAGTCGTACAAAGGTGTCCCACACCAAAAAGAGCCAATCTACAAGCTCACAAGTCACAACGCATCGCACAACAATGCGTTGTGAGCTTGTAGATTGGCTATTTTTAGGGCAGGACACTGGCATACGATAAATGAAGCATTATTCTCACTGGTAAACCACATAGTGTGGTGGTGATGGTGGTGAACAGACTAGATAAGGATTATCCTTCTGGATTGTCCTCCGTCTTTCATCTTCCAAAGCCTGGTTTAAAAAATAAACCCTGTATCCTTTAGATGAACCCAATTCTTTAACGAGAATGATGAAGACTGGGGCAAAAAATGTGTCGCAGCGGTGCTTTTCAGCCAATGGCATTGGGTTTCCGCGAGGTATAGCAGTACAGCTCATTATAAAGAGTAATTTATTTGCTTAGTAGCTGCCCAAGGGAATGTTAAGGAGAAAAAAAGGAAGTTTTAACATCAAGAGAATTCTGTAACTAGCCCATTTACACAGCTGAGCTGTCCCCCACAGCAAGTGAACAAGATTCCCCTTCAACAAGAGTTCAACAGTTAAAACCAGGCCAATAGTATAAACATTACTTTGTTCCTCATCCACTCCCACACGGACCAGCATCCTGTATTCATGTGTGTGGTGTTACGGGTAGCAGTGGCTCACGAGGTAGAGCGGCTGTCTTGGAATCAAACGCTAATCCTCCAAGACAGACATGTACAGTAACTACGGGCTGTCAGAATTAAAAAAAAAAAAGTTGACGTTTTTGGGGGGGTTTTGGACATATTAATAAAATATGTATTTCCGTTTGCCTTTTAGCCAGGTTTCGTAATCAAAAGTTGCGCAGGGCATATATGACAATATCTGAAATATACAAAGACAGACCTGACCTATTTAATACTTTCAATTAAAAAAAAAAAACACGGAAATAGCTCATCTGCTATTTTGGGAAAATGTATTTTTCAACATGAAAACTATGCGAGCGCGTGTGTGTGTGTGTGTGTGTGTGTGTGTGTGTGTGTGTGTGTGTGTGTCAGAGAGAGAAAGAATGTAATGCTTTGGGAAAAGGCACTGTATAAATGGACCATTTATTATACTGTACTCAACGTGCTGCATCTGAGATTTCAATATTTATGGTCATTACCTGTATGAGCATAGCAATAAGTTATGATATTAGGAACTGCTAACAATATGAAGTACGGAAAAGTATAATATGCTATTCAAATTGGCATATCATATTATAGTATTCACTCTACCTTATTTCCATTATATTTTTGGAAGAATACAAAATAATTCTAAAGACTATCTCTACGGTCAAATTGACTCATAGTCATAAGTAAGTTTAATAGCCACCCACAATGTTATATACTGTACACCCTCATGCCACAAAGCAATTAATTTGTATGGGTAATTGTAAAAAATTAATCAAACATGGATACCTCAGTTTGGCACAATGCTCTTGTCTAATATATAATTTTTTAGGATGATGATGACAGAAAACTCTCCAGTGCCGGAACGACTTTCATGTTTATATATTATCTAACAGTATTTATAAACATTTAGAAAATTAATTCCCTAAGAAAAATAAATCTCAATCTAAACTTTCTGATTTGGTTGGAGTTTTTGTATTTATTTTCGTCAAACACCACATAGTGGTGAATAGATTATGTGGACATGATCCCCTCATTGGGATTCATGGGGCTTTGCGGAAATGTTGCCCTTGATTCTAATCTGAAGATAGTTTCTGTTTGTTGTTTTTTCCGATTCACAGCGGAGTTCAACCTGAATGGATCTCTCCTCTTGTATTGTATAGAACGAGCTGGGCCAGCTTTAATTGCCAAGTACAATAAAAGTGCAGGCATTCTTCTTGCTGACTTTGACATACTTAACTATTGAGAGATTCACGGTACATGCTGACACACACATGCTAGTACAAGGACTGCAATGCCTGACAGTACAAGACGCACTATTGAAAACAGACTCTGAATTGTACAAATTGTACAGGGAGTGAATGTTGAACATATGTATTGTATCTGCTGACGATACCAATAACTCTACTGGAGTACGGCAACATGGAGTCGACTTGTAAGAGTAAGAGACAAATACTAAAATGAACTAATAACACTAAAACAGAGCTAGATTTTTAGACAGAGGACCATGCACTTCATAGTCATACTCATACAGTACTTTGTGTAAACCTAAAAGGAAATTGCAGAAACCAGAGAATTTCACCAAACAAACTTTATCTTTCTCTCCGAAAGAGAACAGCTCTCATCCTTATAGTTATTTAGTGCAGTAAGTGTAAGTGTCTTATGGTCACTCAGGCATACAGCCTTGATATCACAGCTAAAAAAACGGAAATGGAGCTGTTAAGGTGTGCCTCGCTCAAATATTTCTCTTTCTCTCCGTTTTTAACTCACCTTCTAGCTCTCACTCGTCCTACTCTCTCTCTCCTTATCTCTTTCTCGACCCGATATTTCTATCCCACCCCCCGTTCCCTCAGTCATGCTACCATTTTAATCTTTAAAAACCTGCTGAAATGTAAAAGAGGATGGCAATGATACTTCTTTTAGAATCCATTATGGCTCCGAGGTCTAGCAGCGGACAAACCTCTTCCCCACTTTACAGTACCATGAAGTATTAATCTCGTGACACATGGTACTGCATATCACCCCAGAACTAGTCCCGGTTATACAAGTCACTCTGGTATGGTACGGTAAGGTAATGATGTCAAACTATACATCCATCATTGTCGAGTCTATCGCCACATCTGCTGGCGTTGCTTCCCTCTTGTAGGTTAAGATTAAGGGACACCTGTACAGGTTACGTGCACACCACAAGCCAAACAGAAGCACCTTTATGTACAAAAGTAACAGTATCTCATCAATGATACTCTGCGGGATTGAATGACGGCTCTGCGTGAAACAGAATCTGGATTCCACTACCGCTCAGCCTCTCAGCATTACGGCTGAGGGGTTAACTGTGTGCGTCTCCGGGTATACGCCGCGGCCAAGCAGTACGCGTGGCACATCCCACCCATGTCAGGAATGGATTAGCTTTCCTCCTGCACTCTCTGCGACCACTTTCGGAATGGCACTAATGTAGGTCGACTGCATTAAACGCCAAGCAACAGCGATTGACCGAGTTCTGATACATTGGCGAAAAACAAGGTCACCGATACTCTAGAGGGATTCCTCGTCTTTAACAGTGGGCCCTCTTGTTTCTCTGGTATTGCTGTTGCCAGACAGAAGCACAATCCATCAGCACTGCCTCCTTGCCCCCTTAGCCCACAGACTGTGGGATGGGACAGGAGTCGAGGACATCTGACAGAGAGAGAGAGCGCGTATGGGGCCGTGTTTGGGGAAGAGACGCCAGCCATATCCCTGATGAGAAAACGAGGCACGGCTTCTCATATTGGTCCGCACCGCACGACTCTCAGCCCTTATCCCCCGGTGGCAGGTTGGGTTCTATCTAAGGGGATGGTAATGGTGAACTGTGAGATCACTGTGAGGTCCCTCACTGCTTACCAGAACTCTCACGCGAGACCACCAGAGACCAAGTGAACTAGTCTCTAGTATAGAACTCTGTGGTATAACGTTGGGGCCGAAAGGATTAGAGATGAGAAGGTGTCACCAATAAGAAACAGACGTTACCATCTACTGGACTCTGATAGGAAGAAGAAAAAGAACATGCACCAATGAATGGGGAGAGAGAAAAGAAAGACCTGCTTCGTCAAGAGAGACGGTGGTACGGCTATACCATCCCAATGCAGGATTCCAGAGATGGTGTAAGATAGGGAGACGACAGACTGGGGGACTGGACACGGCACGGGCAGAGCCATATGGGAGCGGGGCACAGCCCAGCACACGCACAGGGACATATGGAACTGCTTTACACACTTGACAGGCCGTGATCTTTGAGCTTGAGGCGATTCACAAACATCTCAGCTTGCCTTATCACGTGTGTGATGGATGTGCTGTGAGAATGGGTATGAGAGCGTGTGTACTGAGGTTTACCCACAATGCAACACAACATCTTCAACATAAAAGGCATCACACACAAAACAAAATAAAATAGAACTACTGTATTCCAAGTTTAACTTGACCTATGAACTATACAGAAAGTATTTATTTGCTAACACTGTTACACGTGTGATCACATCATCTGTGCATGCATACAACTGATTTATTTCTGTAAGTCCCCAAATGTACTGTCCCAGCTTGACACAAGCTTAATTTATACTTTTGTGGTACGTACGACAGTGTCACATGCTGCAAATAGCAGATCTATGTGACGTGTCGTGTCAAATAGCACAGCTTATAGAAAGTACACCTGCTATTTTCGGCAAAAAAGAAAATTGGACATCACTCTCGTTCTGTCAATTCCCCCGTTTGTGCAGGAAGCAACACAGATAAAGAAAAAGAGACAGGCGGGCATATAAAAAGCCCCTGGCCATGCTGGAATCCCATCACTGTGAGGATAAAAGAGGCCATGACTGTCCCCCTGGGTCTGTGTGGACAGAATGACACATCCCAGAGGTCCCGTGTACCCCTCCTGCTGATACCGCATCCTTGTGTAGCATTTAGACCACCAAGGACTGAGCACGCACGCACACGCACACGCACACACACACACACACACACACACACACACACACACACACACACACACACACACACACACACACACACACACACACACACACACACACACACAGGGAGGGAGGGAGGGAGAGAGAGAGAGAGAGAGAGAGCTTGTATAGGTTAAAAATGAAAAGATCAATTAAGGAAATTAAGCGGCGTTGCTTATAATGCTATTTAGCGGGGCAAATGTTTGTCGGTAATGAACATCTGCTCCGACGGCGAATGTGTGCTCCGTATGCTCTCTAAAAAGGTACCTGTCAGCAGCATCGTAGAGCCCATCAATCTAATATGGCTTTCACTGAGAGGTGAAGAAACCCAGTGAATGTCTGCAGAGTGCAGACCATCTGTAGATGTTTTATTTCCCCAGCAATGTCTCACTCCTCTCTCTCTCTCTCAGCCTGTTTCTCTCTCCAACTCTCTCTCTCTCTCTATCTCTCTCCCTTTCCCTCTATTTCTCCCTCACTGCCAGGCCCATACAACCAATCCTTTCATCACGTGTCTTTGTTTTCGCACACATGCAATGCAGCACAAACCTTAAGAGGGGTGTGTTTGTTTTGCCTTCGCTCTGTGTTTCGTTCAGGCACCAGGGAGAAGCCATTGGCATGGCTGACCCCCCTCCCCACAACCCACCCGCGTACGCCGTTAGTCAATTAGAGTTGCCATTAAGAGACAGAGGCACCCAGGGAAATAAAAGGGAATGCCACAGACGTGTATCTGCACTGCACCGCTTAAACCCTCTCCTGACGACGACAAGGCGGAAATAATTGGGATTCTGTCAGTGGATTTTGGGGTTGGTGGGGGTGGTGGACTCATTTCCTGCCTCTCATATCCCGATCCCCCTCCTTTGCTCCATCCTTCCCTCCTCTTTTCCATGTCTTCCCCAAGCCCAGCACCCTTGTGCTCAATCCCCCACTAACTCTCTTTATCTATTACATTTGGCTGAAGAATTACCCAGAGCTCTCTGCCCTAATCTGCTTGCATTGGGTGGGCAATTACAAGTTCCTGGCTTGCAAGTGTAGCTTACAGTATGGTCGACCCACCACTGATGCAGACCTCAAAGAGAGAGGGAAATGCACCTTAAAAGATTAACTTTTCATCGTGCATGTGATTTTCAGTGCATGGTTGTGGAAACTGCTGTGTGGGTGTGCTGGGCAACACATGCAGAACTTTGTCTTTATAGTGGAATAGTAATATAGTTGAACAACAATTATTGTAACTAACTATTTCTACGTAGTGTACTGTGTACTGTGAAGCTAACATCAGTGTAAAAGCAGGGAGCAAGATGTAGGCATCAGGTTTCGTGTTCCTCACTTTCCCTGTGAGTTCCTCTCTTTCTCAGGTAACACTTAATTGGTTTCACTGTCGGAACATCTTGTGTGTCACACTAATGCCATTGTATGTCAGCAGGACAGCATGTACAGTACAGCAGCTACAAGGCTCTGTCCGCCAGCCGCAACCGTCATGCTGTTTTCTGTTACCTGCTGACTCATTATGAATCTGATCTGCAGGAGCTAAATGTGAGAGGACTCTGTCTGTCTGTCTGTCTGTCTGTCTGTCTGTCTGTCTGTCTGTCTGTCTGTCTGTCTGCCTGCCTGTCTGTCTGTCTGTCTGTCTGTCTGTCTGCATCCATTTTGTACTCAATGGGTTGACCAATCAATCTGAAATTGCACATGGGCATTACGCAACTGGCACAGGCAGGGACTGACAGCAGATTTGTAAATTTTCCGAAATGTAAGCTTTTTATTAGAGTCTTTGTACAGATTAGGATCTGTACATGCACGTATGTATGTACAGTAGCTACTAGCTAGTATATGCCAGCCAGCCTAATGGACATGTACTTGCGAGTACCCCAGATGGACGGCCATGCTGTGGTTTTGTTGCTTGGTTATCGGAGAGATTCCACAACCAATCGGCAGACAAACTCTGGCATCTCATCCTAAAAGAATGAATGGTTGATTATGCACGCTGACAGTTTATATATAGTTACATGGGCTGGACTCTAGCCTGATATTTGCTCACTCGTATATTCTCATTTGAGCCAGAAGTTCAACTCAGTCCGCCATTTTGACAGTCATTCCAGGTCACTTATTCCTGCTTAAAGCAATTGGAGTGAGGATTAAAAGTCATCTCTGAGGAGCTATAAGCGAGGAATCGAGCCACATCCTCCCAGGAAGCTTAAGAGCATGATGTTAATGACCCTGTCCCCACAGCTGGCAATGTTATGTATGCATCGTTGTAGCGGAGAATGCCAAAACTATAGTAGGGCAAAAAATAACTGTGGCATGAATGCACCAGCGGGTTTAATGTGTTTAAACAGAGTCACAAAGGTATGGATCTGCTGTGTTCATCATCCGAGAAATAGATATCACTCAACATGGCACAGAAACTGATCTGATACTTCTCTAAACAACACTTCTTCAAGACACAAGGAGATGAGTTTCAGGTGACGATGGCACAGTACAGACAAGAGAGAATGTATTTGAAAGGTTATTGGCATTGGGATAAGGGCATGATTTCATGTCTGCATGTAGTTGGGGAAGGCATCCCTGGTTATGTATTTGTTCCAACCTATTGTGCAATGATTCTCAAAGACAGTCTGCAGTTCATTAAGATAGGCCTACTGTATATGGTTGCAATGCTTTGCTTAGAATTTTTGAAACCCCAAATCCTAACATGCTCCTAAGAGCTACCCCTCAGTGAGGAGATAAGTTAAGGCAAGCTGTTTTAGGGCCTCACACTGTGCAAACAAAGTTCAATAAACAAACAGTTCTGTTGGTTTGTTCTGTTCAGGCTCTTGTCGACTATGGAACTATGAAAACCGTGCCTTGACGTGAAACGTATGCCTCGGCTTCTGAATATGTTTCTATAAACTTTTCTGTTTATTAAAGCGTCAGAGAGAATACAGTGCTCTAACATAAAAAACAGTAGCTACATTAATCCTGTGTATATATTGTTTCCATTTATCATACATTTATCAAGTATTAAACATTTTAAACGAATGTGCTAGTTTGATTTATTTGTGCAATATGGTTAACTCTATCTCCACCGCTAGCCGTTAGCATAAACCCCAGTTCCCAGTGGCAGCATACGCGTTCACTTTAAAAGTCGGCGTTTGCCCACCCATACATGCTTATAGAGTAATAGCACAGTGGTGTATGTTGGTGTATGTTGAACGTTCTTTCTAAATGCAAACTATGACATAGGCGCAAAATGGTTTGATGGGGCAGTGAGTGTGCCCCAGTATCAGTATATGTTCTTGATGATAAGACTAGAATTACAAAGTCAAGACTATTCACTGTGAAAAGGAAAGAGTTAATTCAGTAGTAGTTTATCGTGATGGTGATGGACCATATCTTCATGACCGTTTGCCCACATCTCAACCTCCGTCACTCCAATAATACGAGCCACACTCCCACACTCGAGACCCCCCCCCCCCCCCCTTCTGCCCACAATGGCATGGGGTTTAGGTGATCAGATTACAGTGACAAAACACACATGGGCATTGTTAACAGGGAGTTTGCATTTCCACCCGTGAACATGGCTCTCATTGTGCCCGGGCTCGGAGAGAGTGCTTTTCATTTTGGAGGAATAAACGGCTATAGGACAAACAGGACCCCATGTGTCTCTGTGGCGCACCATCTCCTCAAGGCTCCGAGGGAGAAACCGGATCTGTCTTTTCAGGGCCCTCGCGCGCTGAAAGACCCCCGGTGTGGTTTGTTCGCTCCCAGCACTTCGCAGGCAAGAAACTGAATCTGGCTCGCAACACGGTCACGCGGATCAGGGGGGCGGCAGAAAAAGCAACGCCAATCTGGGCTTTAAACACCCGCCTTCTTGTCAATATTTTGTTATTTCATCAGGACCCCTGCCAAGAATTTAATTGTTACATGCGTAATGTTACAATTACATGTTTTCTCTGAACACCATGGGTTATTAATATTACAGTACAAATGGGCCGTTTGTACTGTAATATTAATAACTCTTTCATCTTCCACATTGTCTCCACGGCCCCATGATCCAGCTATGAAAGAGGATATCTAACAACCCCTCCGAGGGCATCCCGCGCAAATCAATTCATTACCTCCAAAACATTTGGCGAGAAGGCCAAGGCGCATCTTTCATAAATCAATTCATTACCCAAAACCACTGGCAGCTGAAAGGCATCGACTGACCACAGTCTCAGTCTCACGCAGTGCTATCAACTTTCAACGTTAGAAGAAGATGAATGGAGCAGAAAGCAATTGGTGGCAGCCTTCTGTACAAAAAAAAAAAAAGATTAGCTTCTGAACAATGGGGGCCAACCACTGAGTACTAACCTTCTTCAGGTTTAATGGTTTTATTTGCCGTTTCTGGTAGCATATGCACACATCCTCCACCTTGTTTGTGGCGAGTCTCATAACTATTGTATGGAGCCATAAAAATCCATCTCCCCCTGCATAGCGGTTTGCTGCACGCCACAACTGTACTCTCACAGATAATGCATCTGTCTCATAAAGCTTTAATGGCTCACTCAATGTGTGTCGATGTGATCACAGAAGACACGCCGACACCGAGAAGAACTGTCAAAACCATTGCGTGCATGCGTGCATGCGTGCGTGCGTGCGTTGATTGATGTGTACTGTGTATGTGTAAATGTACGTGCTTGCGTGCATGTAATGATGTGTGTATGTGTCTGTGATTGTGTGTGAGTTAATCTGCTTCAGTCTAGTATGCAATAATAGGTTCTGGCCTTGTTATACAGCAGGCAGCTCTCACCGCACTGCAGGAGCAGAGGCTGTATCAATTGAACCTTTCTTCAGGAAGACTTTGATTAGCGAACGACGGTAAATAAACCATGACCAGAATTGGATGGCTGGATGGGGGAATGCTACACACTGTACACAGTAAAGTTCTTTTTTTGTTTTGTTCACTTAAGCAGAGTTTAAGGATAAATGAACACTGGAGATTTTACAGTGCACTGACAAGGTGAATAACCAACACCTGATTGATGCTGTGAGCAGACGGATCGGGTGCACCATACATACAGTACATACACTACCGTTCAGTAGTACAGTACTCTACCTCAGGGGTTCTCAAAGTTTTTGGCTGGGGACCCCTGGAAATGCTTTGGCCATGTCTCGCGACCCCTGCCCCTGCAAAAATAACCTTAATAATAGAGAAAATATATCATAAATGAATACTGAAACAGATATAATCATCAAGGAAAGTTTATGCAAGTACTATGTGTACTATGTAAACTCTTAATTTCCATTTTTTGAGCCATTCAGTTGCAAAAAAAATTATAATAATACAACATTTTAATTAAAAAATAAATTAAAATAATTTGGGGACCCCCCCAAAATAATTTGGCGACCCCCTGAGGGGTCGCGACCCACGGGTTGAGAACCCCTGCTCTATGCTCTATCTAACACGCCTTCTGGATGCATCTCTAAATTGTATAATCCCATTTCACATACACACACACACACACACACACACAAACCCCCCCCCCCCCCCCCCCCCCCCTCATGAGATGTTCCAATCCACCACACACGCAGCGAATTACATGTAGGTCAGAAAAACAAGCCTGATTCTGTGTAATTATGTGGGGGTGTGGAATTAAGAGGCGGCTTGCCACGGCGGAGCATAGCTAACTTTCACCACGATGCCATTTTATTGGCCTGTACTCCTTGAGGAGGAAGACAACCAGTGAGTTGTCCTCATTAGCGCTAATCGAGCGGGGCCCGACAGTTTTTGCCCGAATCCGAACACTCGACAAGAACTGGGGGGGGGGGGGGGGATGTTGGGGGGTGATTACGGTACTAGAGAGAGGCAACAGCAACAACAACTGGTGATCACAGGTGGGTGGTTTGTTGGGCTGGCTGGAGCAGCGTGAGGCCCGTCTGTCTGTTTCTCACTTTGCCTTCCCGCTGGTCGGGGTCTCTGAGCACGTCGGGGCAATACCACCAGACAGGGCATGGTGCGGATAAAACAGCCAGCCAACGCAAACTGATGTTTGCAAAATAGAGGATTGATTTTGTCCTTATAGACCAGAGAATGTGTAACAGTACCTAGAAATTGCTGAGAAATGTTGAAAAAGGTACACTGCAGTGCATGCATACACACAAACCTCCCATGGGCACTACAGCAGTGAATCGAGGCAAGTGAAGAGGCTTCTCTGCCTAGACCAAAAAGGAGCTAAAATCAATCTTCATGGTGCTTTCCACCGGCACAGGATGAATTAAGGAATTATTAAATGGAATATATCCTTATATCGTAAGTATGCAGAAGCATTATACCCGGTCCTGACTTTAATGGAAGTCCTCCCATCGGGAGAAATTGCCTCTATTCTTTGTAGAATACAGTTCAAGAATTCGTTCTACATGGTGGTAGAGTATGGAAAGTCATAAATATCTTTGGGAATGGGGAGAACTTGGCTGAGTTATGACAGACCTCTGTGATTGGAGTCCAAACACCTGTGATCAGGCACTCCCCCGTGCCTTTATGGCGGCTCAGAAGAAATGAAGCAGACACGTTTGACTGTCACACACTTCAAAAGAGGGGCAATATATCTTCAGCCCACACAGCCCACCCCTCCGAGTCAGAACTGTCTCATGAAGGGATGTTCAGCGTCTATTGGAAAGCGTAAAGAACGGCAATGATTCATGTGGAAAATGCGGCGATGGCATGTTGATGTGTGAGTGTTGCATGCCATCGTCTTGTTCAACATACAGCCATTTGTCATGTACTTATATTGTCAGATCATTGGGAATAAGTGGATGTGGGCAAGAGCTTACAATGGTACACTGACAAGCACAGTATATATGCGCCATATGGAATGCATGTTTTAGTGTCTGGATTTACTCTGTTATGAGGACAGAGCTGGGCTGGCTCATTGGGCTTAGCAGAGTTGATGAAAACACAGTGGTAATAATAATACGAGCATTGAGCCTTCTTACCTCTACAAACAGTCCCATTCTCCACGGGCTCGTTCCCGGCCTTGCACATGCAGCGCCCGATGGGCACCATCCACTCCCCGTCCCCGTTGCAGTACAGCTTTATGGGCACGTCCACCTCCTCCGCGTTGGGGATGCACACGCCCCGGGCCGCCACCAGGGACGTGCTCTCGGCGCCGGACAGCGTCTCCTGGAAGAGCGCCCCGTTGGTGATGATGCGAGCGCATTTGCGGTAGAAGACGCGCACGGCGATGAGAGACATGCATCCGCCGTAGTCCTGGAAGGCCAGGTAGAAGCCGTTGCGCGACACGGGGCCAAAGCTACGCACCTCCGTGTTGATCTTCATCACGCGGCCGCCCAGGTCCACCTGGGAGAAGCTCTCGTCGGCCGCGATGGTGTCCACCTTGGTCCACGGGTTCTCCATCCAGGGCGGCGACGTCCGGGTGGCCGTGTCAGCGTCAGTCTCGTAGTAGTACAGGTTGAACGTCTCCTTGCAGGAGCCGGGCACGTTGGGGATGCTGCTGCAGTCGCGCACCGAGAACTTCATCTCCACGTGGATGCGCTGCGCGCCGCGCCGCCGGATGTACTTGGTGCGCACCCAGTTGTTCTGGTTGTTGTCGAACACGTTGCACACCTGGTACGTGCGGATGGTGTTCATGTTCTCGTCGTAGCCGCTCACCTCCTCCCACTGTTGGCACAAAGGACAAAGACACATTAAAGCTAATTATTACGTGGCTTGATGTGTTATTTCTTGATAACAGACCTCTCCGCTCTATATCAGACCGCTGCCTAATCAAAGGCTCAGACCACCTGCTGGGCTGCTTGGATTTTATGCTGTACCCAACATGACAGCCATGTAAACAAACACACAATGCCATTTACAGCTAAACATTGCTCTCCTCTCAAGAATGCTTTTGAAAACATTTGAAGCGAGAAATAGGCGATGCAGTGCCAGTACCTGCATTTTTTTCCATTTGTTTAATACTCACTTCCTTGTTTCCGAGGCGACTCATTACGCTCTGCGGGGCCAACTTGGAATACTTTCATTACCGTAAGTTAAGTAGCCGTGTAATAAGCGGGATAATGCATGGCTAGGTGGTCATTGTTGATAGATAAATCACCCTGTTGGTGATTTATCTATCCACATTATCCCTTACATAATATCTCATGAGTTTAATGATGATGTTTAGGTATTGCGAATTTGCGATTAAAACTGGATTTGAGGCATTCTGAAATCATGCATGTTAATAGAAGATGCTTCTGAACAGGATTTCTATTACTACAGTATAGTTTGACTACTTCAAATAAAGTTACTCTAACCGAACATGGCAGATCTACAAGCTCACAACAAACATGACTCCATCTCTCTACTCATACTAACATGGCGTGTCAGTGATTGCATGAAAATTATTTTGACTTTTCATTTTACTTCGCAATGCAATCACTTCAAATGAAATTATGTAAACAATTAAGGATAAGATTGTTAAATTCTTCTATTGTGCCAACATATGAATTCTACCTTTCATCGTCACTGAAAATAGATTAGCTTCTTGAATCACATTTTTGGATAATGGGTACCTGAAGCCATTCAATCGCCTCCTATCAACTGTTAAGGCTGGGCTATTCAACTGGCGGCTCGCGGGCCAAATGCGGCCTGCGGAGCGCCCCCTAGTGGCCCTTGGAAGAATTTTCAAAAATAATCTTATTGGTATGATGTGTGCGATATATAAAGTGCTAGATTATCATAATGACAGTAATCCTAAAAAATGCATTTGTAGAATAAAAACAAAATTGTGCTGTGCGGCCCTCCACGCACAATCATTCTACAGTTGTGGCCCCCGAACCTAATCTAGTTGAATACCCCTGTGTTAAGGTATGGTACTGTGCACCTGTAGTCTTTTGTGATTATAATCTATCACTTCACTAAATACAAAATGCGCAGTTGAGAATGAATGTCCTATCATTTGTGAATCAAGTGTTGGTGTTTTTTGTTTTGTTTTATCAATTAATGTTGAATTCATTGACTAAGTCAATTCAGGATTATAGAATGGAGGGCATAGTGTGGTCTCTGGCTGACAGGTAGGACCACACACACACACACACTGTACAAGCTGGTATTTGCACTGTAAGCAGCAGCTGGAGATCCGATTTGGCTTGCAGCACCAACCTTGCTACTGTTAGAAGACCTTACAGTCAAGATGAATAACTCATACAATATAAAGAACAGGTGTTAGTCCCACTGGTGGAAAAAAAAAAGGTACTCAAATGAGTATTCAAAATGAGTAAAGGTACTAAATGTATAGGGCTGAAGTGGTTAATGTATGTTTTAAATGTATAGGGCTGAAGTGGTTAATGTATGTTTTAAATGTATAGGGCTGAAGTGGTTAATGTATGTTTTAAATGTATAGGGCTGAAGTGGTTAATGTATGTTTTAAATGTATAGGGCTGAAGTGGTTGATGTATGTTTTAAATGTATAGGGCTGAAGTGGTTAATGTATGTTTTAAATGTATAGGGCTGAAGTGGTTAATGTATGTTTTAAATGTATAGGGCTGAAGTGGTTAATGTATGTTTTAAATGTATAGGGCTGAAGTGGTTAATGTATGTTTTAAATGTATAGGGCTGAAGTGGTTAATGCATGTTTTAAATGTATAGGGCTGAAGTGGTTAATGTATGTTTTAAATGTATAGGGCTGAAGTGGTTAATGTATGTTTTAAATGTATAGGGCTGAAGTGGTTAATGTATGTTTTAAATGTATAGGGCTGAAGTGGTTGATGTATGTTTTAAATGTATAGGGCTGAAGTGGTTAATGTATGTTTTAAATGTATAGGGCTGAAGTGGTTAATGTATGTTTTAAATGTATAGGGCTGAAGTGGTTAATGTATGTTTTAAATGTATAGGGCTGAAGTGGTTGATGTATGTTTTAAATGTATAGGGCTGAAGTGGTTAATGTATGTTTTAAATGTATAGGGCTGAAGTGGTTAATGTATGTTTTAAATGTATAGGGCTGAAGTGGTTAATGTATGTTTTCGTAATCAAAATCTACAAAGTAAATAATAACTAAAGTTTTTCAAATAAATGTAGTGGAGTAAAAGTACAATATTTGGATCTGAGATGTAGTGGAGTAGAAGTAAAAGTGTTTGGAAATTGGAATACAAATACCTAACATGTTTACTTAAGTAAATGTACTTAAGTAAATGTACTTCACTTTACACCACTGCTCATACAATATGAAGAACAGGTGTTCGTCCCTGCTCGTCATTCCCTGCCTGGAGGTCACTTTGACTTTGAACTCCATTCATATTTAACCCCAACCTCTCTTTGCTGGTTAATAATACAGCATTCTTTATCAATTATTCTATTCAGAGATGGACATGAATATAACAAAAGGGGGGAGGGTTGATTTTTTTTAGATTCCAAATAATCCCCACTTCCTGGACTGGTTGAGTTGAAAGTCAATTGACACCCAGCCCTCTTTGCAGTGCAACTCCCTGTCCTCTGGTTGGAACAGCAGGAATGTAATGCTTTTACAGAAATGGGAGAAATAAAATCACTCCTCCAGAGAATAAAGGCTCCGGTTTATGAGACGGCGCGTCCCACTTTTCTGTGGTTTTATAGGATACATTCACAGCACATACTGTAATTGGTTATTGACATTAGTGAAAGCCTACATTCACTGCTTTAAGGGGACTGGCTTATATCGCAGGACTGTAAGACACTTGACATGAATTTACCATAATCTAAGTCACGCTCCAATCAATTCAGCAGAATCGTATTATAAAGGTAATCAAATCAAGAAAAATTAAAGAACAAATTTCCCTTTGGAGATTTCTTCTGGGTATAGTTTACTCCAAAATCCGCATAATGCACGCAAATTGACATGCGCTCTTACAGGCTCCAGATGCAACCTCTGCGGTTTTCCAATCCACTTGGCTACGGATCAAAACCCAAGGCCCTCTGCTAAAAAAGAAAGAAAAGAAAGAAGAAAAAAAACTCCATGCATTCTAACTGCCAAGTGAATCATGACCTTGACCCCATGACATGAGCGGAGGAAAAACCTTCTTTAACCCGTCGCCCCTATTTCTTTTTTTACGTTTTCACCCCGCCAGAAATGGCAGAAATCTACGCATTGCAATGCAAAGTGTTGCAGGTCAGCTATTTGCCCTATAACTAAGTATATAGGGCTTAAGTGCTTAACCCCCAGAGCCACTTTGCACCAGCCCGCTCCCTGCACTGCTCTCAACCCCGCTCTTTCCTCCACCCTTCCCTTCACTCTTCACTTCACAGCTGACATAATTTCCCAAATTAGTGTGTGCTTAGTGAGGATTTTGACAGCGTTTTGACAGGTTGAGAGAATAAAGTCACCCTTTCCTGTTGCGGAGTGGCATTCCATCAAACACTCTGACTAATTAGAACGGCATTTGTTTTTAATTCCCATGTCTCAATTAATCACTGCTATGTGAAATGTTAAGGTTTTTTCTTGTTCTTTCCTCTTTTTTCCCTCCACAATTCTTGCAACCCATTCTCCAGCTTGAGCCAGTCCAAATCCACCATGCGACACAGACAAACAGTATTGTACAGCCAAGGACACAACAGCTTGTTTATCTGGATCTCAGTCACTGACCGTCTCTACAAAATTGGCAAACTGTAAAACAAGCTAAAATTAAGCTTGAACAGAAGCACTTTTCAATGATTATGCATAGAAACTAGAATGCTCTTGATACCTGTGTACTGTCAAATTAAGGATATGTACACAGTGAAGTTGGTGGTATACTATAAAGCATTCTGGGGCACATGCAATACTGTTAAGCTCCTGCCGTTGCGTTGCACTGCGGTATGGCATTCTGTCATCAGCCATTGTGCGCAGACACGCCTCCCATTCATGCATTCATCCTGCATCCTACATGGAATGTTGTACTACAGAAGATAAAAACATACATCCACAAACCGTTCCATGTGACTTCTGTGCAGTACAGAGCAAAACAATGCCTCTCTGATGGCCGTAAACATGGAGCAGTACTACAGCCAACATTTAGAGAGTTTTGATAGATTTTTTTCTTTATTTAAGTGTCATGCTTCCAAGGAAGCCCAGCCCATAATGGACTTACACTACAGGACACTTTTACTTTCATTTTACATAAACAATGACAACGGGGAACAGAACTGTAGTACCTCTGTGGTTTCAATGAACTTAACACTATCTGAAAGTGCATGTCAGAATCAATCTCACTGCCAATGGAATCTAAACCTACTTTACATCCATTTGTATATCTAATATAACAATGCTTAAGTTGGTCACGTGCCAAAAGCGGTGGACAGAAACTGGTCGACATTATGCTGTTGCCCCACAGGGGCAGAAACAAGGCCTTTTAACCAGGCTACTTACACACACTACAACTCGCTTACAATTCGCAAACCTGGCAACACTGCCCTGTGTTCATGCTGTTGTCAGAGGCCCCCCCCCCCGGCTCACACGTCACTACTCTTTCCGTCTCTCCGCTCGCAATCGGCAGCCATCTTGCTTTTTATTTATATGGGCGAGTGGCAATTTAATGCAAATAAATTAATTATAGGTCCAGCAAGCAAATCATGATGGTCTGTAGGTCACAATTACATTCCGATTTTAGGTGTTGTGTTTTGTATGACATTTTGGCCAGTAGTTTTATATCTATCTCAGCTTTTGCCTGATAGCACACATGCTAACAGTGCTGACCACAACGTTAGCAGCATTTGACGACAGGTTGCCATAGCAAGTTTAGCAACGTACAGTGTGCGCAGACCTAACGTGAGCTTCTGGGACAGAAACTTGCGTTTTCATGACAGCAGCAGCTGCTGCAACCTCTGATAGCTACTGTGCTAAAGATGCTAAAGCAACACACAAAAACATCCACACGCAAACCAAAACAAACCAGGGACCAGGGTTGCCACATACCGTGGATGTGAGAGTGAAACAAGCAACCAGGTCTATAAAAATGTTAAGAGGCCAGTTCAAAGTAGGTAAATCAGAAATGGTCCGGAAATTAGTCTTAAAATAATCAATTATAGTGTTGACTGTCAAACTTTGTTGTCTAATGTTGTTTCAGAGCAGTGGAACTCAAACATTTCCATGTCAAGGACTACCAATAGATAAACAAGTCCAAAGTAGCTTATAATGGTCAGACTTGGCAACACTGTCTCTGGTTGAACGTTCTACTTTACAAGCTCACACATATGAAATATGTTTTTTTGAATCTTCAAACTGAGACATATTTTATGATAATACTGTTAGCACAGTCATCATACTCCAAGAGCATACAAATGGAACCAAATGGACCCTGATTTTCCCAGAGAGCAAATGGTGGTGTGGGGGTCTGTGGCCTAATGCATTTCAAACTGGGGGTTCTTGGTATTATATTCTCTGCATATCTTATCAACTTGGGGTGAATATTTCACCACAATACTTTACTGAATATTTCACAAGAATATAACACAACAGTCAAATGTACGGTCAAATGTAATCACAATATAGGCTACAGATGTAAATATTTATGACACAGTAAAATGTCGAAAATTAGTGCTATCCCCCCCCCCCCACACACACACACACACACACACACACACACACACACCACACACACACGACAGGCAAGGCTGTTGTTTGCATCGTTAGCAGGCAGCAGCTACCTTGGCACTGCTCTCTGTGACTGTAGTTGTTTCACCATGTTTGTGTATTTATGAGAAATAAAAAACACTTTCTGTTATTATAATAATTCTGTCAACTCCCGCTATTTCCTTCTTCCCATATTGCGCTGCAATGTAACTAGGATTCGCCGGCCGAAGGCCGGCGAAATTCTAGTATTCAACATATGCACATTAGACTTGGTAGTGATGGCATGATAGAAGACTTTCTTTCTTTTTTTTGGGGTCTGTTTTGTATATTTCTAGCTGTTTTTAAATCAACCCCTGCTACCTAATCGTACCCACTGTCCAGACATCCGTGGGTCATGAGTAGCCGTTGACCTTGCCACCATCTCTTTAATGAGTGTCGCTCCATGTGAACCAAGAGCAGGGGGTGGACATCCCCATGCTCCATGCTCCCCGTCGCACCATCAGACTTAAATAAAAATTAATGTGTTGAGATGGGGTTGCTGCTAATGAGAGATGGAAACCAGGGCAAACTGAGGGGAAAGTGCTGGGGCCGGACTATAAAGCAAAGCTAAAAAAAAAAAAGACCCCAAACAAAATGTGTTTTGATGGAGGGCCCCTTTTGTCCTGTCACAGCTTTTTCTGCCGTCCTTTCATCAAAGGCAGTGGAGGGAAGCAAATGGGATATAATAAGAACCTAGCGATCAAGCTCTGGGTGTGAAATTAGACGAAACGTCTTCATTTTCACAGTACTCACACACACACACACACACACACACACACACACACACACACACACACACACACACACACACACACACACACACACACACACACACACACACACACACACACACACACACACACACACACACACACACACACACACACACACACACACACACACACACACACACACACACACACACACACACACCCCCCTAACCCCCTGCTCCTCATCCAGAATAGTGCTTAAGAGTGTTGGTCATGTGGTTTAAGTGGAGAGACTGGAGGTAAGGGTGGCGGAGTAAAGAGGGATTAGTAAGGGTTGGCGAGGTGAGCCGAGACGAGGTCCTCTGGAAAATAATAATGTAGCCATTTCTCCACTGAGATTGC
The DNA here is from genome assembly GCF_963924005.1 of Protomyctophum bolini. Taxonomy (NCBI): domain Eukaryota; kingdom Metazoa; phylum Chordata; class Actinopteri; order Myctophiformes; family Myctophidae; genus Protomyctophum; species Protomyctophum bolini. The sequence continues at coordinate 36,765,805 of NC_137863.1, forward strand.
TTTCACCACATTAAAACGTAAAATGTTGTTTATCCGATCGAGCCTCTGTCAGAGTGAGGCAGTCAACAGCCACAGGGCTAGCTGCAGAGAGCTTATTCACATGACCGGACTCAAAATAAGAAAATGTGTGGAATAAACACTATGGACTTGTAACAAGAGCCCAGTGATCAAAGGCATTTCCTTCTATGGCACTTGAACGTTGAATAGCCAAAGGCCTACTTAAATGAATACATAAGGAGATAAATCACATTTCTCAAATGTTTTGCCCGATACATTAAATCTTTTTAGACATAATAAAAAGCAAAGGGTCTTTTTAATGGCGCACTGCATGTGTTTGCTCACTCCGAGGCACACCACGCACACGCACACACACACACACACACACACACACACACATGCACGCACACGCACACGCACACGCACACGCACACACGCACACGCACACGCACTTCAACCCACCATCAAAGAGGGTGAGTGACTGTAATCATCAACACCCTAAAATGAAGGGCCTGTAACATTTTTGAAAAGCTGAGTCATCATCATAGTCATGCAGTGGAATACATTCATGGGCTGCCATTCTATAAAAAAAATTAAAAAAAAATCTGATGCATTATACTCCTATTTCACATTCCCCATCCTAATGTAGCCCAAATCACGTTACACTAAGTCCAACTGAAAGTGAGACATGGGGACATGTTGAAGCCTGCACTGCTGTATTACATCAACCATTGGTTTACCTATCCAAGCAATCATACTCTCCGGATTATTAAATTGCCCAGTGTTTATAATGCTGCAGTCCCTCCTGTTATCTATAATCTGCAGAATTTGGTGGGTCTCTGTGTTACAATGTAATTGAAAGTTAAATTATTATTATTATTTTTAATTAAAATTACTTTACTAGCTTAATTGCGTTCAATCACTATTATTTCATTAACAAAAGCACTTTATCTCAGTTGTAGAAATAAACAAAATAAAACAAACAAACAAACAAACAAACAAACAAACAAACAAACAAACAAACAAACAAACAAACAAATAAATAAATAAATAAATAAATAAATAAATAAATAAATAAATAAATAAATAAATAAATAAATAAATAAATAAATAAATAAATAAATAAATAAACAAACAAACAAACAAACAAACAAACAAACAAACAAACAAATAAATACAATTAAAAAGCAAACGAAATCTAAAGGGGTGTGCAAAAACAGCAGCTTCATCTCTCTAAAGTCTAAACGCTCCCCCTGTGCAGACTGAGAGACCTCTGGGTTAAAACCAGTATGGATCGTGGTGGTTATAGGGTGTGTTGCAGACTCCTCTCTTCCTCTGGAGTGATATTAGGTGCTACAGTTCAGCGAAGCTCCCTTGGAACAGGGTTCAGGATCAATAAGCCCTCTGCCACTCCGGGAGGGGGAGAAAAGTTCAGCTGACCCGCAATCTATACAGTAAGTCTCCCTGACAGCGGGTATCTGCTTCATCTGAAACGCAGAGCGGAACGCGCCGTCAGGCCTGAATTATAGACTACGAGCAACTGCTACAGCCGAAACAATCCCCAAAAGACGTGCCTCTTGTGCTTCTTTTGCCAAATGAAAAAGGAGAAAATAAGCCTTGGACCTCGTACAGGACCTCTGTGTAACATTAAGTGGTTGGAGTCCTCTTTGTTCCTGTTTAGTTCACTCCCGGGACTGCTGCACTCTAAGCCGCCACTCAAACAGTAAAAAGTCTTCACCGTTTTTAGTCTTTATAATATACAAGGGAGCAGCTACAATAGAAGGTCAGTGTACTGCACAAGGACACAATAACCCACAACAAATGCGTTGTTGGACTGGGACTACTCTGCTCGAAGATTAAAAGGCCTTTGTGATTTGACAAATCATGAACTGTGTATTCCTCACGTGTTGTCATTGCAGACTTTGAATCAACATGGCAAGACTTCGGCAAAGGAAGGAGAGCCACATTACATTAGTACCGTTCAGTCACTGACAAATGTAAATAAATAATTCACACAAAAGCAGGCAGAGAATGCTGTGGAAAACACCCGGGGCGCCATTGTCCTATTTGCAGTTGTGGGAAATCTGTCAGAGCTAGACTGCCTGCCCTGGAAGGGACAGCGGGACAAATGACACCCACTCCACATTCGGTTACTAACAGAGACTCTCAACCTCACGGAGGGCAGAGTCTCTCTCACACACACACACACACACACACACACACACACACACACACACACACACACACACACACACACACACACACACACACACACACACACACACACACACACACACACACACACACACACACACACACACACACACACACACACACACACACACACACACACACACACACACACACACACACACACACACACACACACACACACACACACAGCACGCACAGTAGAACTGTCTGCTGCAGTCAACTTCAATTATCATTGTCCACTCGTAATGCACAACATGTGAACCTAGACAAACAAGCTTCCTATTGCCTATTTAACCCCCGTTCCTGCCAATATACATGTGGATTAGTTTTGCATAATTTTGCCTGCGACTGAATCAAAGACATGACAATGACGATGCCAGTGCAGGATTTTTGTTTGTGGTCGCATTAAAATATAACTGCTTTTTCCACCCCTGTAATATAGACGTTGCTGAATGGTAAAATATAGTTTTAAATACTAGTTTTTTATCCAGAAAACATTGTAAATTAAAATGAGTGGGCAGCACATCCATCTGCAGAGCGTCTGAAACACATATATTTGTTTCAACAAATTACCAGGAAAGAAGTACTGTAGTACGCAATACAAGGAGAAGTACGCCATGTTGGTCAGCCAGACATACTTAAACAATTATACATAAGCAACCTCAACCTAAATCATGAGCAGTTCATTTCATCCCCTGAAATATTCTCGCAGCATAAACAATCTTGCATTCCTGCGACTGTGTTGTGCGTCCTGAAGTGACTCGGGTTATATCCCGGTGAAGTGGAATATGACGGATGCATAATGATAACCTTAGCCCGCACACACCACCTCATTATGTTCCCCCTCCTATGCAGAAGACCTCAGTTATCCTTCCACAGCGTGCTTGTGTGTTCCCCCACGACCATGAATCTATTTCTAAACCAGTGCTGTGTTGACAGTACTCCAACCGGAACTGTGGACAGGTCAGGAAGGTCCGCAGCTCTAATGTTCACACATCCCTCAGCTCCACTTAAGACTGACCACTTAACCCCGCATGCTGAACACTGTCCACTTGACCCCACTCTTAGCCAGTAAGGGATTATAAATATAACCACCGTAGTGCTGTTCTCTAAAATGTAAAGTGTTAATCCTTAATCACTGTTGGGGGGGAAAAAAAACATTTTTTCTCTTTTTTCCCCCGGTTTCAGAAAGCACACAGCTTAGCCGGGAAAATGAAGTTATGTTTTGTTTTGTTTTCTTTCATTTGATATTTTTGAGGGGCGCTAGCCCCTCCTATATTCAGCTATAGTGTCGTCATGTAGACAAGCAAATCGGCTATTTTCGTCCTACACAAAGATTAAATTCCCATTGACAATGAATAAAGCAATAAGCCACAAGAGGTCTCAGGTTACTGTGGATTTTAGAATGGGTGAGAGCCGTGGTGAGACACGAGCGCAGCCCCTTATAAAATCCCATTATAGAATCCACGGTAAACTGGGGCCTCGCGTGGCTTATTGCTTTTCTAAAACGGTTACAAACATATAGCAATATTAACCTAATAAAACTATTAAATTCACAAAAGTAGCTACGCTTTGCGCCCACCAGAGCGAGCAACACTTCCTTGTTTTTGTGTGACGGGGGAATAGGAGGCGCTTGATGTCTTTACGAGGCCACCCGGAGCTACACATTCACAGTCATATGAGCGCGGGTGGTTTAGACGCCCGCACGGCATGGGCTTGTAAGGCAATCAAGTGCTCCCCTTCCCCAGTACAGCTACAGAGCTGTGGGATCAGCTGGGAATTATATGAAGTGATTGAAGGTGTGGATTATCGTCACAGTAACCACTAACCAGCCAATCAGAATCAAGTATTGGGACTAACCGTTTTAGAATGGAGCAAATCGGTATTTTTGTTAAATTCCCATTGACAATGAATGGAGAATTTTAATCACAGTGCAGCATTTATAACATGATAATTCTTGTTTAAGTGGTATATTGTATGGCCGAATATATTTCGGAGCATCCAAGTCCTCAGACAGAAACCTTGACCTACTTGATTGTTCCTGGCATCCTATGTGGATAGGCTAAGGCGTATGAACTTCCTCTTTGTTCACAGCAGTCTGCCTACAACAAAGTATGCCTAGGGATAAACTCTGGACTGATAGCCTACATATTACATTGGTTTTCAAAGTTTTAGGGCCTTGCTAAAAAACAATAATGTAGATGTGTCTCTCGAGAGTCGATTTCGGTTACAACTTCAAGTTCATTGCACATAACTAAAAGATTGAACAGACAAGATATACTGCCGGAAAATGCACAAGGGGTGGGGTTATAAAACATGATTCATGTGTTGAACAGCATGGTTGTCCCAAAACAAATCACTTACAAACATGCCATGTATATCCTATAGCTATTCGAGAAAGCAACTCAAATTCAAGACAAAAACATGACAATTACATAAGGCTCGCTGACGTTCAAGTGAGGAGACATCAACTGTCATAACATCTCCTTGACTAAAAGTAACACTGTTGCTTATTTGTATTTCCATCTCGCGGCGACGTATCATATAACGAGTTAAGATGTATTTCATGAAGCTATACGGCGTAGTGAAAGCCAACTGCTGCTGTGGTGCTGTGCCGAATGTTACTGATCCCCCGGCTAAGCCGCCGAAGCCGCGCATGTGTGTGTAAGACAATAGCTTCTGTAAAGCACCTCTTGCTGTTATATTGAGAGAGAGAGAGGGAGATCTGTGTTCCCACACCTGTCGCCCTGGGCCATAGGGGACAGGCTATCGTCATTTCTCTCACCCTGGATCTCTGAAGGGGCACAACCATATCAATGTAAACAATCTCAGTGTCCGTGTTGATAAGGCTGATACCTGAATAAATCCTTATTAATAAGAGCATGTTCACATTTTAGTACGCTTCAAGAGAGGGACAGAGCACTAGTAACTGTTGTGGTTTTGAACAAGGGTGACGGAGTGACACTAGTCTATAGCAGTGATACTAAACCTTTTTAATTTCAAGGACCCCATGTACAGTATCTCTGGGAACCCAATCTACAGAGTAAAAGAATCATTAGAGTTGATTTAAGTCTGAGGGCCCTATTTTTTTTACGTCTGAGCTTAGCACCATGGCGTATGGTCTTAACGTGCTGTGGCCTTGCAATGGTGCTATCTACAGGACGGTAAATGAGGGCGTTATCTGCCTGCGCCTAGCCTCGGGGACCGCAGGCGTATTGTTTTCAAAAGAAAAGAAAAAAAGCTTGGGCGAACGAGCCAGGAAATATGGCATAGGAGCACTGTGGTAGTGACAGAGGTGCACATCCACTCTAGCCCAGGTGGGGCTAACGGCAAGACAGGAAGAAAAAATAGGGTCTGCAACAACACTGGTAAAGAAACTGGTTGATTATTGATTCAACGTTTCGATCACTAGGATCTTCTTCAGGAATATGAGTGAATACGATTAGGAGTGGGAGTGAACCTGAACAGTGCAGAATGGCGTTGCTCCAAATTTGGAAAGCACACAAGCTTAAAATGTACGGGGGCAGCGTTAATAATGTGATTTAATGATGTCAGGCAGGACTCAGGAAACAAACAACAACAAACAAACAAAATCTCTGATCACCGAAACATGAAACAAGAGTAATTTAAACGCAGTGCATGACTTTGTTCAGAATCACTGTAGCCTAATGTCTCCTCATGCCCAAGAGACATCTGTGTTATTATGTATCAAAGCATGCCAATGTGAGTGTGTTATGTTCACCATCAGATCTCCAAATGGATATCGATGTAGATAACTACAGATAAAGTATGGCACAATGATGTTATGGATTGACGACATTCTTATGAGAATTACGAGAAGTAGGCTATTAGAGAACATTTATCAGTTGCATGAAGATGTCTCTCCCTATCTCTCCTCTGGGAAAATGTGCACGAGTGCTCCATTTCCTACTTGACAGAGCTCAGGCTGCCAGCCGCTATGCTGCACCAAAAAACATCTGATCTCTCTTAGGTCACAACGCGTCGCAGCACATTGGCAGCTTGTAGATCAGGTATGCTCGCACGCAACAAAAATGGCTAAATTGGCTCCATTTGATAGCATCACCACACGTTTGTTAACATGCATTGCAGCATCAAAAAATATATAATTATATTACACTTAACACATTTGATACGAGTATAATCATCCTATTAAATAAATATGCGAGGTGCTGAGAATGAGTATACTCGTTCTAAGGTGGTTAACACCCTGAGCGCACAGGACAGAGTTCTCTGTCCTATCAATTAGTAACGCCCAGCGCTCAGGACGGTGATTGATCAAAAGGACGGAGATTATTGATATCAAAACCGATCGCATCGCTCCACAGGCTGGGAGCGCCTGTTGCGCAACACTCAATGTTATTTTCCGGTGGGACGTCATCGAAAATGTTCCCGCCCATCGAAAATCTTAAAACATTATTAACTCTTGATCTAAACCATTCCTTCCAATTCTAATAAAAGATCATGTGTTAGACGACCCATCGCAGTCCCGTCACTAGTCGCGTTAGAATTAACCTCTTAAGAGGTGGACAGCCACTGCCCCCGCCGGTCACGATTGGCTACGCCCGATCACGTGACGCAGTGCAATGCATGTTGGGTTACAGGTGCATGATGGGAGGCCGAGTTTTCTTTCTACTTTTATTTTCTTTTTTACGTTTGGCGTTAGATGTGAACGCACTGAAGGCGCGCAAACTTCTAGCAGACCTATAAGACCGGGTCCATTTGGTTCCTAACTATCAATATACTCCTCCTCGAGGACTCCAGGTTCCCCAGACTCCACGTTGAGTACCAGTGGTCTAGACTAGGGTAGGAAAGTCTTACAAAGAACGAGTCCCACAGATAAGCAGCTGTGAAAAGCTCTATGTAAGTGCATCTGTGTAAAGAGAGTCAAGGGACATTAAATTTGATTGGAAGAGAAAATAACCCTGGAATCAGGATGTCTCACACATGGAACCCGAGAACGCTCTTAGGGGTCTTCAGTCCTGTCTCTGATGTACAGTACAGTGTACCCTGACCCTAAATTCACCCAACTCTGATGTACAGTGTACCCTGACCCTAAATTCACCCAACTCTGATGTACAGTGTACCCTGACCCTAAATTCACCCAACTCTGATGTACAGTGTACCCTGACCCTAAATTCACCCAGGCCACTTCAAGGCTATAGCAAATTTCACAGTGCAAAGCAGAGCTTTCATCAGCATCCATTCAATTTGAGGAGGAAAGTTTGATTTTATTAGTATGAAGTCTCATTATAACTGGTTATTATTATTCATACCGATAATTACATAAGACTCATGTGATTATTTTTCTAGCTTGTTGCCAAGATGAAAGGAGGATACAGCCTTTTAACCCAATTAGACCTGAGAGCAGATTCTACAAATGTCTTCTAAATCATGACAGTTGTCTGAAAAACCTATGTTTCTATATTAGTGGACTAGTGCTCACACTATAAGGACCCCCAGAACTATATGTATTTGGCTGCGGACGCACATCTGAAAATATCTCGTTCCAGGGACCCTCCCAGAAGCAAAGATTTTAGTAAAAAACGTATATTCAAAGATGTGCGCCACATTTTCACGATTCTTCGAAAATAGCAGATCTACAAGCTTGTATAGCGCGAGTAAATGGTAAATGGTGCATTTATATAGCGCCTTTATCCAAGGCGCTTTACATAGATTGTGCATCAATTCAACCATTCACACACACACATCCATACACCGATGGCGTCGGAAACCATGCATGGCACCAACCAGCACATCGGGAGCAATTAGGGGGTTCAGTGTCTTTCTCAAGGACACTGCGACACTAAATCTGGGGGAGCCCGGGTTCGAACTGGAAACCGGCCACTCTACCCCTGAGGGCTTGTAGATCTGCTATTTTTCAATAGCTAAAGCATGACATAATCCTTAACCCATTTTGTGCGGGAACCCCTTTTGGTGTTTTAAACATTATGTTATAATTTAGCTATTGAAAAATAGCAGATCTACAAGCTCATAGCGCACCACTGAGTAGCGCGCTACAAGCTTATAGGTCTGCTATTTTTGAAAAATATTTATTTCAGAAAACTGGAGGATTTAGAAGAATTATCCCCAACATTCTCGGGACAGGGTGGGATGGGATGGGGTGGGTTTGGGAGGTAACAGTAATGTTGGATCTTTTTTTCCGTTTAGATTGAATCCAGAGCTGGGAGAGGAAGACACCAGGAGTCTTTGTTCTGTGGTATTGATTGTCGGAATCAGCAAGGAGGAGACAGCATGCCCTCAGGTTGGGGAAGATGATGTTGTACTAAATTATTGCTGAGCAACTTTGAAGTCGTATCATTGGGCAGCGTTGAAGGAAATCTCTCTACCACCCCCCCTTTTCTCATGCTTAAAGACACACAGCATAATAAGAGTATAATTCAAACCAGCTTGACTACCAAACCACAGAAGCATAAATAATTGAATAAAATAGGGTGTGGTTTTCAAAAATGCATCAGCAAATAAGTCTACAACATGTTTTTTATATATTTCTTTTCTCCATTTGGGACCCATCCTAAGAAGTTTGAATCGTGCGGTGAGAGAAGAAGTGGAGGGGACTGCGTTTTGGCCGACTGGAAGAGGGCCTGGCTCACGTGTGGCTATAGGGAACCAAGGCCCTGGCACAGCGTGTGGAAATACTGTGCATCAAACGCCACTCAATCCACTGTAACACACAGTTCAATGCCTCACATTATGAACACAACGATTTAGCTGTGAGTTTATGATTGCTCAGTATTACGTCCATGAAGACATTTGGTACGGGTTCAGCGGGTGCAGATAAGGTCACGACGTGTTAAGCTGAGATCATTAAAGGAAGGAAAATCCGACCGCGCATTGGAGTAGTAAATACTCCAACCAACTGTGGGGGGAAAAAGTAGTATGGGTTTCTAAGGGACTGCACGGAGCTCTGAAAAGTAATAATTGTCTATATCTAGAGACCACACTTACGGAGAGTGAAAACTACTATTCAATTTAAAAAATGACTACTACTGTTGCTTTTCATTTGAGCCAAGAATCCAAGTTGAGCCAAGTTAAATTTGGCTTAGAGATTTACTTCTGTTAAAATGTATTATGTATCAATGCTTAACATTTCAGTTTTCCTCCCCAATGCTCTGCCTATAGCTGCGGTTCTCTCCGGGGAGCAGCTGGCCTCATTAATTGATCTTTGACCTTGAAGTGAGAAACTGAAACACACACCAGAAATATGTCCATCACGGAGCGCTGAGCAAATTTACACATTAGCATTGCTTTTAAATACAACAAAAGGGGACCACAGTCACCACATATTTAAATGTTCTCATAATTGAAAGGTCGTGTTGTGGGGGATAAACTGCCTCCAGTTAAATTACGAAGCTAAATAGAAGGGTGATAATTAAATTATGAATCAAAACAAGTACAAAATGGGTGCGGGCAGATCATGTCACTTACGCTGTTGTCGCTGGTCCCCGACACAGGGTAGACCGTCCATCCCAGCTCTGCTGTAGCTGTGGTGGAGTCCATCAGAGTCTCTGTGAAGGAAGGAGAAGGCCGCTCCATTAATACCCATGCAATGCCCCCCACATAAAGCCATACTACTGTTGAAAATAGCACAAAATAACACAACACACCACAACACAACACAATTTATATATTGTGTGTATATATATATATATATATATATATATATATATAATATTGCATATTGATTTCATTATGAATAAATAGTGTATTAATAGATTGGGCAGAAATACATGATGTAATATAATCATTATAATAGCGACACTAATAGCGGAATACTGAAAATAATAATGATATTGCTTTTGATAATCCAATGTTGCTTTTGTCAACTAACGTAAAGTAAGCTTTTTTTTAAGGAAGAAATGCCCTTATTTTAATTCCCAATTACTTTGGGAAATTGTGGATTTTTCTTGGAAAAAGACAGTTCATAATGTATCAATTGATGTAAGAAATGCAGTAGAAATTGTCAATAATAAATAACCCAGATTTCAGTTATATAGTTCTGTTTGATTGAATATGTCAAAGTTGACATTGAAATTCTCTCACAGGGGATGAGAGCGCCAACAGGGTCAGCAACACCCTTCACACAACACCCTTCATACAGGCCAGATATAGCCACCACCACCAACTAGCGGGCACATGCTTTCAACCCCATGGCTCTGTGGGGGCAAAGCTGGACTGGAAAGGCAAAGCTCCTCATGGGTACAGAAGAGGGGGGCCACCCTACTGGGTGCAGAAGAGGGGGGCCACCCTACATGCCACGGATTAGCTGGTGGAAAGGAACACCTCCAGTAATTGGGGTCAAAGAGAATATGTCTCCTGTTTGTCATGAGGTCCTCTGTGGAAAGCAGATGACATTCCATTGGCCAGGCGGCCTCGCACACTACAGGTCCAGCATACGCACTCTCCATACTGCTGTGTTTATTCACCGTCTTTCTTGCTCTCTCCATCGTTATCTTTGTCCTTTACTCTATCTATGTTCTAACCCCCCGCCTGAAGCTTCTGTGTGTGTATAGCAAAGGAGAGGTCTGATGAATTTCCCCTCACTGATTAGGCTTCTACTATGCCGTTGAGCTCCAGCAGATGGAGAGAACATTCATCAGGTGCTGGGTGTCAGCTGCTACTCCCAAAGTCCTGGGAGGGAATTAGAAGGCTCCTTGACCAATGCAGCTACTAGGACTCACTGCTAGAAGGCACAGCTAGCCCATGACTGTACACGGTGGCTATGGGAGAGCTTAGAGAATAGAGATATCCAATATTAGAGGGGGAAAGCAACACCTACTGTACACTTGAGATATTATAATGAATGACCTAACAATAAACCAACTAGTGCACGTTTTGGATAGTGGTTAAGTAGACAACAAAATGCTTTTTCTTTTTCCTCTTTCTTTTTCAAAGAGAGCACTGTAATTAATTCATACAATGCAACGTTCAACAAATTCAACAATGCAATGTTCTCTGATAAATTAAGTACAGTTCCTATGCAAAGGAGACATTGAATAGGATTTTTGGTGAAACTTGCTTTTGGCATAGTCCGGGTCCTGTACTGGCATGCAGGGTATTCCATAACCCCTTCTGATTTATATTCCAGAGGAAGCCATAGCTTTTAATTAACAGGCTCCACATGCATCACGTTTATTTCAGCAGCCTTGTTCATGCCTACAGTGTATATCTCAGCATCTCTCGACTCTCACCAATACACACAGTGGGAGTGTGTGTGTGTGTGTGTGTGTGTGTGTGTGTGTGTGTGTGTGTGGGGGGTTACATAATAGCAGATTTCATATCCCATTCCGTTATCACAAAGCCCGAATCGTATAATTAGGCAGATGAGACTGCATTTGTGCTGCCATTGATAACCTTGTGTGTGACTCTGAGCGGGTCGGCCTACACGAGTCTGAGGCAGTGAAATAGTAATTATCCCCCGTAATGATAACGATAATTAGCGTAGAAGTAAAGTGAGAATAATGAACACCCTCGATAAGGGGAGAAACACTGAGGGAGAACAGGGAGTGAATTTCCCCAGGAATGTGAACATAGACACAGGGTACTACTACTCTTCCCTCTGTCTCTATTTCACATCTCTGTTACTCTCTCTACCCTTTCATGTGTCACTTCTTCTTTTAAGCTTGGCCCTTTTGCTGTCTTTCTTTGACGCTCCAGCTGTCCATTTCTTTCTTACTCATTTTCTCTCCTTCTCCCCGCTCTCTGTGTCCTGTTTCTGCTATAAAAGGGCTCTTTTTCCTTGTTTTATTCTGTCACATTCTTCTCTCTTTCTCTCTCTCTCTGTCTTTCCTGCTATCAGAGCGCACCATCTCCCTTCCCCACCTGCCTCCCTTCTAACGCTCTGTCTCCCTGCTCCAATCAGAGGCTCACATAGGCTCGCCCTCAAAAGACTGATCGCCTCGCTTCCTGCTGCTGACTAAACCTGAGTGCTGGCAGCCACACCGATTCATTACCTCCTGCAGCGCTAGGGCAGAACATATACCTCACAGCGCTGTCAACTATTGCCTGGTCTCAATCAGAGGACCCCAGGCAGCAGTGGAACACGGCCTGCACAGACAGAAGCTCTGACCAGTCATCAAGAGGCGAAGATAGTGCAGAGGTGAAAGTATGGGATTGAGACCTCCATGAATTACTCGTTTACTCATGTCCATGCATGGGCAATTACGGCTAGAACATTACCCCTGATTAAGTTGGTATAGATACAGCAAGCTTATAGATTGAACATGGATAAATTGGCCTATGGGTAACAATAAATTCAAGAGAAGTGCAGTCCTCCATGTGCATCCCAGGGCAGAGAGCACTACAGACAAAACCCTGCGTGTGTATCCCATGAGGGCAGAGAGCACTACAGACAAAACCCAAGTAAGCCTGTCTTGATGGGGCGTTCAAACAGCCATCGCACTGAAACCTGGAGAAGAACTCCAGCTGTTTCTCTGAGTCTAGGACTGGCCACACATTCCAAACCGGGCCATCCAGTACATTCGCATCACTGACCATGCATCCCGAACAGGGATTTCAATTACCATGGTGCATGGGGGGTGGGGGGGGGGGGGGGGGGTGGTAGACGAGTAAGCTTAATTAATAATTAATTACTCACAATTCTCTTATATTATATTTAATTTTACTTGACAGTCCCGTGTCGAGGACACCCTCAAATATTAAATGAGAGCACGGTCTAGAAAGTGCTTACTGGACAGCAAGCACTTCCTGAGACTAGGTAGGAGTTTAGTGCTGATCTGAGAGAGAGACAGAGAGAGAGAGAGTGGGGGGGGGGCTTCTGAAGTGACAGTCAAAGTGATGAGGGGGGTGGAGGGGGACCATGGTTCTTCTCTAAGAGGGGTCGATGCTGCATCTCAGCTTTCCACAGAAAATAGTGGACAGCATTTTAAATGAAGGTTAGCGGCAGCACCCGTTCACAGGCTGGGCCCACAGACAAAAGAAACTTTGGAGCACATAAGTACCTCTCTTCAGGTAAATGAAATCAAGTGATTGCTTTGTGTACACACAAACAGGCCTGGTTTGATAAAGTATATTCATCCAAAATGGACACAGCCTCAGTAAGATGGACGGCATTGGACGTGCTTCCATGCACAATGATTATTAGCCGTGCTAAAATCTTCTTGACAGCCTCTAAGAGAGTATTCCAGCATGTAGTATGGATATGCGCGTGCCGCGTGCCGTCTATTTTCTACCTCCCTGCATCTCGGCGCAACACTCAACATTCATGGAGGTTTACTTTAGGGTGCTGTTTGACTGCTCGTGTTTTGGCTGGAGGTCACGGAGGTCAGGGCTTGAGAGATGGATGGCCAATTACTGAGTGGAGTTGGACAGATTCCTGCAGCCTGACTGACGGATGGGAGCTCTCTCCACAGGCCTGAGTAATCTCTCTCTGGGACCACAGTACATCTTCCTGTTCCTACGTCTAACCCCAGGGCAGGAAATGTAACAAGTGTGCAGCCTTCTAAACGGATGCACATCACTCATCGCTTTAGCAGTATGCAGTCACCGCGAAAGAGTAGGGCGGTACTGTACGTTCAACCGTGGGTATTTCGTTGTAGCTTTTGGTGACAAGTTTGGACATTTTTTTGGTATGGTGTTAGGTATGGGGCAATTGGACATAACGTTCTCAAAAACCTCCGCAAACGACCCCTAGTGGTCTGTTTGCAGTGACTCCAATATTAGACAGGTATAGTATATGTATGGTTGAAAGCTAAAATAATTGATAGAAGAGATTTTGGATTCTGTTACTATTGGGTGTGCCACATAAAATTAGGAAGCAATTACTTCTGGAAAGGCGTAATTTTCAATGGCGTCCACAATGGCTGCCAGGAGCTTAAAATGCCCATAGCTGAGGTTAGCAGACTCCCGTGTCTTGCATGAACTAAAGCTATGCTTAGTATACAGTAACGAAGGTACTTCCTTGTGATACTGTTGGTACTGTAATGCAGTACATGTTAATACAAATCCTCAGTGTTCATTTACATTTAGCAACACTAAATGTAAATGTTGATATTTTAGTGTAAAGCTGCGTGTAAACTGCATCATTGTCCCACATCCTTCGGTGAAGGGCAGTGTCACTGGTAAAGTCATTCTACATAGTGGTTAAAACCAGGGAGAAAATGGGTGAAAAAAACAAGATTGCATCAAACTATATTTAGATCCTACGGTATAATGAGGATGTTTTTTTGAAGAGGCAATTGACTTCTAAAACGCGGCATGCACAGCAGCAGCTTGCAGGCATGAATTACTTTGATCTTCCTCATTCATTCATTCAGACCATTATTCTCGAGAGTCATTGAGGTTTCCCTCATTTGCAGTGTCGGCGAGATACAGTACAGAATTGAAGCTGCGCCCGTCTACGGAAACAATTCTCCCAATGTTGAATTTCATATGAAAGTAAACCTCCTACATTGTTTTCTCATTGGTATGATAATGCCAGGTTATAAATGCATAACCAGTCAGAACTGTTTAAAAAAAGAAGTTTTAGACCTGCAAAAAGCTCAAATATCGCCTTGCAAATAAGCGTTTAAACATCCATTTCACACCTGGAATCATTACATTTAATGCCCTCCACCATGTGTGAGCATTACGGCAGCATTATGGAGTCGTGGAGTAACATGAGCAAGCTGTGCTAAATACAGAACCCTATAATGGACTCGGAAAAGAAATTAGCCCTGATTAAGCGGGGGGTAGCAGCGGTATATACCCCTGAGAGTGGGAGGTATGATTCATAGCCATACTGACGGACACGGCTACTGTATGGCATGTTGGGCAGAATAACAGTCTGTTTCGTTTACAGAATTAGTGGACAGTGCCCCTGCACCAGAGCAAAATAACTCGCGTATCTGTCAACGCAGGCCGGGACCATTAAGGTAGAGCCCCTCAGCCACCACCACATAACAGCGTACGCCTGTGTGGTAAATGAATTCTTAATCCTGCTTTTACAATGAAACGGGGGCTTTGTGGACGAGGTGGCACCAACCCAAACCCCAGAAGCACCGCTTTTTTTGCTTCTTCTCCAGGAGTCAATGGCAGCTTGGCATGCAGCCCTGGGTATCCGGTACACTTTAACATGTGTCCTTGGTGAGGCATCACTCTATCGGGTAGATTTATAGGGACTCGGGGGGTTCTCGTTGGGGTCCATGAAAAGGCTAGTTTGGGGTTAGGATGATGATGTAGGTGCTCTGGGAGCGATGAGGTGAGCGTTGAGCACAGAGACGAGGACCGAGGTCGGAGACCGGTGTCTGTTCCAAGAAGAAAAAAAGAGGGAGAGGAAGTTGGGTGAGTTGATTTTGGCAGGGGATGGTGCCCTGTGAAATATGCTACCGCACACACACACAGGGAACGGAGAGCACGGAGCGCTGACAGAATGATACAGCATGGTGTTCTCCGAGGGGGGGGCCCAGCAGGATGTACTACAGTAATCCGTACACAGCCGGGCCGTGTTATCATTCAATGTAACTTAAGTTGTCAGCGGGGCCAAGGAGCAACGGCCGAAAAAACTACAAAAACTAAAAAAAAACTAAAAAAAAAGCTAAAGAAACAAAAACTAATCCTTGACATCTGACTCCATTCAGGTCCTCCGGTGTCAACTTCTGTTAACTGGTTTTACAGTTTCCACTTGTATGTCCTTTTCCATAGATGATGATGTACAAACATTTGATATGAGATATTATACCATACGCTGCAATGCAATAACACAGAGCAAGATAAAACACATTATGATACTACAGTAAACGTGATCGTCTGTGCCCGGGATTTAAAAGCACCAATTCCTATTAATAATTCACGCAATATGTTTCTTATAGTTATGTGTAAATATAGCTACAGTATAATATAGATAACCAAAGAAGAAGTTGAAGCCTGCGGCTGGCCAACATACAATAGCAAGTATATATTCTACTATTTGTAATGACCCCCCTCACTGCTTCATGCTGGGTCTGTGCAGCCTACAGTACCTGTCCTGTTATTGTTCAAATAAAGTTTTCAAATTTGGGATTTCACTTGTTTGCAGATCAGTTCAACATACATACAAATAAAACCCTTTGAGATCACTGCCTTTTGTCTATTATAATTCAGCGCAAACATCACAAAGACAGCCTCAAAGATGTATTGTATGTCCCTGCTGTGAGCATCAACCATAAACATTATTCTTTGCAATGCAGGCGAGGTTTAATGGCTGAGCAAATGGAAGCAGTCAAATTAATAGTCTGCGCTGAAGTAAGCCACTCAAGACAATGAATGAGGACTATTATCAGGCGTTCCATTATTTGTGCAACAGATGCCAAATTTGGGATTACAGGCACAATATATTATCCTTGTTCACACCGTAGGACGTTAGGTATTCATTCTCCACTTAATAAAACAAACCCAATGGCATTCATGACATATAGCGCTTAGCTCACAAGCTACATGACACATTACCTTTCCGACAGATTACTATTCCACACAGAAGGCGGTAAGTTATTTCTCAGAAAATGTCACTGTCTCCCAGTACGTCACTGACGATTACGACGCCCTTGTGGCCCAGACAATCATTTAAACGTATAGCATTTATTTTTCCACACGTCAAGAAGATGTGTTATTGCTATTAGCGGCACCTGTAGGTGCATCATTAGCGTGCAGTTTTTCTGGCCATTAAAATGCACTTAGCTCTGAAAGACACCATATTTCATTGTGATACAAAGTGCACCATGGTGAATGGAAAGACATCAATCTACACAGTAAATTGAGTGAATGGTCACCTGGGCAATCATAGGCTTTGAGAGAAACTTACACTTGGCTAATAATATGGGCTACAAGATTTATATGTGCGCTTTCCATATTATCCCCAAATCGCTGAGAACCTATCGAGACTAGTTTAACAGATGAGTGAAATCAAAATTGTTCAGGGGGAAAATTCTGAAAAAAAAAAGAAACGGGTCCTGCACCTTCCCGTCAATGTAACTATGAGCAGTGAGCAGTGTGATGCACACACGGACCACAGTACACAGAATACCTATAGAAGTATGAGCAGTGAGCAGTGTGATGCACACACGGACCACAGTACACAGAATACCTATAGCTGGATTTACCGTGTGCCAAAAATAGCCGTTCGACAGAGCTCACAACACGTCACACACAACTCATGCTGCGCTCACACTGTAGCGACAAAAGCGATCAAAGTGGCCAGCTACTCTGTCGCTGAGGGACCAAGTGTTGCTGAAACTGCTCATTGACGTCATCAAGCAAGCATCATATAAAATAAAATATAAAGTATCTTCATGACACCAATCACCATATGGTGACATGAAGATGGCTTCCTTTGAAAATGGCGTGTAGGCTGCTGCTTGGTCGCTGCTACTGTGAATATAGCATAAATATAAATTAAGCCTAAAGAAAAGACGGGCAGGAATTCACAAACCGATCTACATCAAAGTGACAGCTTTTCAGACATCATTACTAATTGACTTGACAGAAATAATCATGGCTAGCCTCGCATGCCTTGCCTAAGAGCCATTCGGGAGAAAAGGGGATGATTAAAAAATGTACACCGCCTCATGTAGGAACATGAACAAATCTTTTATTACGCGGCCGTGCGGTCTGTGGCTTTGCATGACAGATTATGTCTACATATATCCTTGCTCTCTTGCTCTTTCTTTCTTTACCAGCACCAGAGGCCCTGTAGCATAGCAGCACCAGAACAAATTATTGTATTGACCTAGAAGGCGTATACATTCCGCCAGCAAATAATTCTCTATACTGGAGGTAAAGGAGTAGGCTACAAGAGCCCATCTTTATCGCTAATTTGTGTTACAAGAGATGTCTCTGGTGGTCTAGGGAATTATCCATCCAGGGAAAATGCAAATTATTTCCATGCCAACGTTGTTTGACTGCCAGTGTCTGACATGCCTTGCGGATTCTGGCGGCTCTGTGTGAGGTGGTGGGCGAGGAGGAGAATGAAGGAGTCCTACTGTACGTCCCTGCAGATAGAGATACATACTCCTGAGAGATAAAACAGGTTCTGCAATTAAAGTGTGTGTGTGTGTGTGTGTGTGTGTGTGTGTGTGTGTGTGTGTGTGCGTGCGTATGTGTTATGTTGGGGTTATGTTAGGGTTAAGGCCCTGCCATTCATTGAATGCGTCCAACGCGTGTGTCATCAAACATACCCACCGTTTACAACGGCTCTGATGCTTGTTACAGTAACAGTATATGTCAGGGCCTTTAGGGGTTAGGGTCAACAAAGGTAAATTGCTTTTGACATCCCCACATCAGTAATACATGTGTGACTGTGTGACTGTGTGTGTGTGTGTGTGTGTGTGTGTGTGTGTGTGTGTGTGTGTGTGTGTGTGTGTGTGTGTGTGTGTGTGTGTGTGTGTGTGTGTGTGTGTGTGTGTGCGTGCATGCGTGCGTGCGTGCGTGCGTCTGTACTTATGTGTTCAATAAGTGGGCAGTATCTCTTTTTATTGACAGCCTGCCCTTGCTTGGCTGATAAAAGGATTCACCCTCTATTTGATATCTGGCCCTACTAAATCCTGGTACATCAACCACCGAGTGCCAAGACAGGTCATTACCAGGCTGACAAACAAATCCAGTTTACGGCCTATTCTACATCATTTTAAAGGCCTGTTTATAAGTGGTTGTAAAGTCCTGCACAGAAGCCCACGCTGACACCGCCACATCCTTATCATTTGAGACTTGCTGATACGCTTGGTCTGTTGACCTATAAGCCTGCTGTTTCTTGTCATGCGTGGCATGCAAAATAGTAGAGCTATAACCATATAGTCCACTTGTCGTTTAGAATCCAATTTCAGATTAGTACCATGATAGTGGCAGGCAGACCACCTTACCCAAGTCCTGTTCTGAACCTGCAGTCATTAGAATACCTGGTGACCTACCTTCTATTTTTCTACCAAAATATGAGTACAATTATTCATCTCCCCCTCTCACCCCCAAGCCTGTTGGTGTGTTAAATAATGCCAAGGACACAATTTAGACTTACACTGGACTGTCTTTGGACTGTCTTAACCACTTAAAACATATATATTTTGTTGACTGGAGCCAACTATACTGAATGCCTATATATGGTTGTATTGGTGTGATCGTCAGTTCTGGACAACTGCCTATTGATCCGCTCAGGTCGTTGGCGACATCTTCACGTGCATTGAGTTTGATGTCGGTTCAAGTCGGATGGTTCTCAAGATACTAGAACTACAGACGGACGTACAGACGGACGTATAGACGGACAGGGATTTCATACATTTATTTTGCAATTTTTCAGTGTGGTTGCCCTTAGGGTCGAGTTGTTCACATCCATAATGTAAAGCTTTACTATTTCTAGAGTGATGGTAATAAAACCTCCTCAAACATTGATGTTCATTAGAATATAGCCTGGGGCGGCCAACCCATCACAAGGCCAATTTCTTCGACATTTCTAAAACACACTGAAGTCTAATACAGAGACGCTAACAAAACCTTTAAAACGGCCATACATTATTGCGCCAAAGCGCCGGGTTTAGAACCCGTCTTTAGGTGTCTTATCAATGGCTGTACAAGTACCCATATCTGTCCATCAGTGGCACGTCATTTTACTTACTGGCCTGTTGAAAAGGGGTCCAGTAGGGACCGTTTACTGGCTGTCAGAAACTAAACGTTGTTCTACAACACCCTGCCAGGTCCCACAGCTGTCTGCTTGACCTGGAATATTCATGAGATGGAAATACACGAGATGGCTGCAACCGCTTCCCTGATTCTCCGGTGGAAATCAAAAACACTAAATGGATGAATATATTCATCCATTTGGAGTGGGGGAATACAAATATAATACATTTATATTTCAACACTGATCCCAAACTCAGAAACAGAATTGTTTTGCAAAGGTTAAATTTGACTCAAATTTGACTCTTTACTTTAATATCAAGCCAATTGGAAAGCGTCAGGGAGTCCCTCGTTTCCTGACTGGTTTGTGGAGAGGTTGCAGCATACGAAGACTGGATAAATATATCCGGAAATGGGGAGGATACATAATGCATATTGCTGTCAGAGATCCCATTGTGGTGTGAGCGCAACATCCCTTTCTCTTTTGTTTTCCTTGAATACAGTGTACATTAATATTACCCAGGTTCAATGGCATTGTATTAAAAATAATAATAATAATAATAATATATATTTTTTTTATTATTATTATTTGATTGTATGGTATTGTGTTGTATTGTCTGTAGTTATTATCTTTTCTGTAAAGATTTCGTTGTGTAATGTATTTATTATGTTCTTGTCTAGTTTTGTTTCATTTGTTGTCTTAATTGTTTGTATGATTATTCTAGGTACATTCTCAGTTATTCCCTTGTGACTAAACTGGAAAAGCAATAACATTTTGAATCATAAAGAAATATCAACCCAATTATTATTTTTTGGGCTTCAATAACTTGATAGAGCTCTCATTCTGAAAATATACCATATTCCACACGCTGTAGAGGAAATGCATCCATTTAGTTTGAAGGTTAAATGTCATTGTTTGATTGTAATATATTTGTTTAATCAAACCTGCCTCCTATAATTTCATAAACATGTGACCAATGAATGTTTCTTAAGCACTTAAACCCCAGCATCTGTTCACAAGCTTGTACTGAACTTGTCGATCGCCTTTTTTTAAACAAGCCTTTAACATTACCAGCATTCCTTTGTGCTGTGATTTCATTCCTGGTTCAAGTCAGACTCAAAAAGGGCCCTTTGGCAGTTTGGCTACACCATGTTAAATGATAAATGTGACTCATCTGGAGTTGTAAATGTTTCATGAAATCTAAATAAATGAGTAGTTCCTCTTCATGGAGAAACCAGTGTTTGTTCGACTCAGGGTCGTTTATCATTACTCGCAATCAACGAGAACCACTCGGTGTGCACGGGATGAAATGATATGCCAAACACAACGGCATGTTGGAAATCGCACCGTAATGGAATATACAGCAACATTAACTGTGCACAGCCACACACGCACACACTCACACGAGTAGGCAATCTGGAACCTCACATTAGACACATCTTCGGCTTCGACAATGCTCAGGTTCCTGTAACTGCTACCCCCCTAACTAGCAAACATTCATGAAATGAATGAGACATCATTATTATTGTCTGCCATTTAATAACATGAGGCAATCTCATTAGGAGCCCGGTTGCAGGGCAGATCTTAGACCCATGCATGTTCCCCGTTTCACTCTCTCTCTGTCTCTCTGTCTTTCTCACACTCACTTTTCTCTCAACACAGGCAGACAGGCACATTGCATGCACTGTAAACTGTCTGACAGAAGGCCGCTGCATATTATGTGAAGTTACTTGGAGCCAAAGTGACTGACTTCAGATGTTTTGAGCTCCTTTATAGACGTATAATTATGTATGATCATAGCTTTAGTCAAAGAGCTATTTCCTCAAGACAGCTCATGGAAGGAAGCTTGACAGAGGAAGAAACAAAAAAGTAGTTCATGTAATGGCATATTAATATCATGAGTGATAACACAATTAATAAACATCTCCGTTGCACAGAAATCTATATTAAAGTGAAAGTAACCTAGGTACAGTAGAATATCTACATTTTCAGGAGGCTCTGTGAAATGGAAAATAAAACTATATGGAACCATTTTCATTTTTTCTATGCGATATGGGCTGTTAGTAATAACTGTTACTTTGTGAATCACTGGCAAGACGCCAAAACATCAGTGCCTGGAGCAACATGAAAAGACACAACATGGTGCAGAAAAGATTAAGAAGTGCGCCCTGTGCCCTGCCTCTTGGTCTCCTGTGCCCTGCCTCTTGGTCTCCTGTGCCCTGCCTCTTGGTCTCCTGTGCCCTGCCTCTTGGTCTCCTGTGCCCTGCCTCTTGGTCCCCTGTGCCCTGCCTCTTGGTCTCCTGTGCCCTGCCTCTTGGTCTCCTGTGCCCTGCCTCTTGGTCTCCTGTGCCCTGCCTCTTGGTCTCCTGTGCCCTGCCTCTTGGTCTCCTGTGCCCTGCCTCTTGGTCTCTTGTGCCCTGCCTCTTGGTCTCCTGTGCCCTGCCTCTTGGTCTCCTGTGCCCTGCCTCTTGGTCCCCTGTGCCCTGCCTCTTGGTCTCCCATCTGCGCCTTTGCATTTCTGAATCAAGCTTTGGCAACAGCTGCACTCGCTTTTTTAGTTGGGCACACAATCTTGTGGATGATCACAAGAATGTTAACAAAATACCTCCCAGGAAAAGCATGGAAATAGTCATGGTTCCCACCACCGCCATTTGAAATATTTCATGAATTAATATCTCCAGGATTAACAATGCTCAGTTTATGTGATATGAATCAACAAACAACGCTCCTATGGTATGAACCAACAAACAGGCGATATAGCAAACACAGGGTGTCAGTTAAAACTCACTGCAAGCAATGTTGCCATTTTGTTCAGAACCTAGATGTAGCCTAATTAATGGACCAGTAAACTGTTGCTGTGACCTAGTAAACAAATAAAACACATTCATAGATTAATACAATTGTATTCTTATTTTACAGTTACATTATGAATACAATGACATGTTTAATTCACTTGTATGTGTTGGTTTGAGTGACAACAACCATTCTGTGCCTGGCTCTGATGTACAGTTCTCTCAACAAGTAATGCCAATCCTATTTAACCACTTAAATCCACTAGTGAGTCTAGTCTATATTTACTAAATTATAATTTAGTTGATTAGAATTGCCTCTGTACTTTTTCTTCCCTCTCCACAAAATAGCTTTGCCTAAATTAGCCAGGCTCACAACATTGTGAGCCACAATAGTATATGCATGGGTTCAAGTGTCCTGCTTTTAGTTATGCTATAACTAAAAGCAATATAGTTATAGTTAATTCACATTGCAGGTTAATTGCAGTGCTTCCTGTCCACGCGTCAATCCTGAGGAAAACTGAAAGGCGTCATCGACGCGTGTGAGCATCACAGGGGTCAATCTAGGGGAGTTGATGCATGGCCAGTCGATGCCGCCTGTCTGCCAAGAGTCATCAGCACTGTTTTCCCCTGTCTGCATGGATATCACACCTCCCCCATCTCCCTCCGTCACCAGCCTGTCTGCCATTTAATCAATGGCGCTGGTGCTGTAGTTAGCCTATACTGTATGTTCTCACTCCAGTCCTCAGCCCCCGTCTTCCAGAGGCGGGGTGTTAATACTTAAGCTACGGGTGCTAGAATCATACATGAACATTCAGAAACGATGAGACAGGTGTGAAAACGTGAAGACGTCCTGTACGTGGAATGAACAGGTGTGTGTGTGTGTGTGTGTGTGTGTGTGTGTGTGTGTGTGTGTCAGTCAGTGTGTGCTGAATTGAGTTGAAATTGTGTCTCTTCACTCTCTGTGGATGATGAGGCCTTATTGTCATCAGGGTGTGGGAGAGTGCTAATGGGCATCTCAAGTATGAATGGTCAAAGTGGTAGTGGTTAATCCCCCCACCAGTCAAGTGGCACGCCTTAGACGCTGTGGTTCTAGTCTTAAGGCCTATTCATACTCCAGTTTTAGGTGATAAGGTGACCACCGAAAACGACAACATGACGTCACTCTGCGGTGGTAAGTGACTCTCCGCTCACCCAAACACATCGCTCTGTTTTTACTAATCACCGTTTCTGTGAAACCACACCACATCACCTAAAACTGCAGTATGAATAGGCCTTTACACCCTTGGTCTTCTTCCCATTGTATATATCTGCAATCCTTTCCTTGTCTCTCGTCTGTGTCTCCTCCTCGCTCTCGACTCTCTAACTCTCCCACCATCTTCTCTCGTTCCACACACCTTCTTTATATCTCTCTCTGCCACACTCCATAATCTGCTCACCCCCCCCCCCCAACACTGCCTTATGGCCAATAGATGCTCCATATCCAACCTCCACCCGGTCTCGTCCCATATAATCTGTGACCCGAAGAGGAGGCGAGTGCACCTCCGTACAACCGTGACGGTTTTTACCACGCTCTACCATAACACCCGCCCACCCGACTACCTCATCATCATGCCGCGTGGCAGGGACCACACATATCACAGCGGAGAGCAACGAGACCATTTCTGGGTTCTTGGATTCCAGGTCAATGAGCTACAAGCTCCTCTCTCTCTCTCTCCCTCTCCACACGTACGTGGCTTTGGAAGAGTTATAGTGGGTCACGGACCCTCAGAGGTCTATGAAGCAGACACAGGGAGGCCATTCCCCGTTTCCACCGTGTGCCTGCCTGCTTACCCACCCACCCACATGCCGTGCTGATGGGGAACATTACTTCAGCCTATTATACTACAGACACAAGAGACCAGTCTAGGCTTTGGCCTAACCCAAATAAAACTCACTGTACTGGCATGCACACCCCCAGAAAGAAAAAGGAAAAAAACTCCACAATCAACATCCTCTTTATCATCCACTGTGTGGCACAATGGATAAAGTGTGTGCCATTAAGGGACCTTTAAGGCCAGTCTGTCAGCAAAACTAACAGTAAGTGCTGCACAGTGGAGACACTGGATACGAGAGAAGCACAGGCGGAGAGCTAATGGTTTCATGGTGGTCAGCTAGCTATGAATGACTGAAAGAACGCAGAGAGAGAGAGAGAGAGAGAGAGAGAGAGTACAGTGAAGACTGAAACAACTAGGGACAGCACTCTTTGTCCCTAATCTGTCTGTCGTCACACAGTCAAACAGTCCAACAGTGTGCAACACGTATCCATTCATCACTCGACTGGAAGCTGGGAATTGTTCGGCAAAACAAGCAGGGCCACAACCCCACGTGGCGCTTAGTGAGAGCTATGGTCAGCTAAACAGTCAGAGTGCTAGGACGCTGGGCAGAATGTGTTCATTTTGACTGACATTCCTGCTTACAAATCATCTCCGTTTGCAAGCAAGGAGATTAAAAAAAACTATATCACACATTTTGTCAAAGCCAGATCCTCAATTGAGTTGGTGCACTAAGAAAGTAGTAATGCAGACAGTAGAGGTGCCAGCTTTTTATCACCCAACATATCCTTCACATCCTTCAACATGTTTATTTACCATAAAGACAAGACAAGTGTCATCATGCTGCATATGTCATGTGTATACTGTATGTGCACAATGTTTACATTAGCAAACTGCCAAAACATAAAGGAAGGACATTTCCATAGGCGTCAAGGAAACTGTCACTCTAGTGAACCCCAAGGGGTAATTTCCTCTCCGCATTTGATCCAGCAGAAGCCTGGCTGTTCATACCGGATCCGTAATAACATGTTTATTTTTCCATTTTGGTGGATAATAGACGGAGGAAAAACAGAATAGACGCCAACACTATTGCTGCACATCCTCACATATACACACAGGCTAGACCTGCCGTGCCCTGGGCCTCACAGACATTTGTAGTCCAATGTGAACCTGCCATTAGGGGTTCATTCATTTGCTCAGGTACACTTTGACACGGATCCTGGAGGATAGAACCAGGGTCCTTCCGGTGGTCTCTCTCCTACTGAGCCACTATGCCCCTATGCCACTATGCCCCAATGCGCACGCAAACGCACGCACGCACACACACATGCACACGCGAATGCTTAAGCAGACATGGGTTTATTTGCATTGTAGAGCCTACAGAGTTGTTATTCACTACTTAGGCCTGCGGCAAACTCAATTTTATAACTAACACATAGAGGCAAGCGCATCGAATATACGGATATGCATGCATGCATGCATCATCACATACACACACAGGCAGACCACACAGAAACAGCAAGTATATAAAACATCTGTAACCACTCCAGACTTTGAGAAGGGTCCCTGTGCAGTACCATGCTCAACATGCTGTCCCGAGTACCTCTGTCACCTGGTATTAGCCAGACACAGGGAAGGCCAGGCCCAGACTCTATCCTTCTAAACCCGGATAAATGTTTGATTTACACCCTGCAAAGTTGTCTGAAGAGGAGATGCTCTGTGGTTTCTGTTGTTCTCTGTGGAATGCAGTGTCACTCTTTGCCTTTTAAAGCAGTGTCTGTTTGTTTTTTTCCCCATTACAGTCACTTAGTCTGGCAGAGCAATTTGTTTTCCTTATCTCTGTAACAGCCAAAAATGCCGTAGTCTCTGACTGACCTTCGGTTTAACTTCTATCCCTGTGTTTACTTCTGACACTGATCAAAGAGAGATGGCTTTCGGAGCAAATGTGCTGTAAAAAGGGACTGCACATCCTTTGTCTATATACTGTGTGACTTAATCAGGAATAGCTGTCTTTGTTGTACAGTCCAATATGTAGCTACTTGCCTCACTACTATGAGGGAAAGCTAATGTAGTTAATGTATGGTATGTCTGTCTATAAATCTCTAGTCCAAGGTGTGTGTCTGTCTGTGGCCGGCGGGCGGGCAGATTATGGCCTAATATGGACGTCAGCACCACAATTCATGCTAGGCAACGGTTTTATGCTGTATATGGGGATCCCCTACGTCAGTCAGACCTGAGCGCTCGATTGCACGTGCTAGAGAGATGGAGCCAAGTGTCTCACCCTCTCTCTCTATCACTCCGTCTCACTGTGTGGATGCATGATGTGCACCGCATAGGCAATAGGCATCATGTGGTCAATTATTTTAATAGATCCATGGTGGTGGTCACCATTGCTGACTAATGCATAACTAACGTGCCACTGGAGTAAGGTTACATAACCTTCAAAACGAGCCACAACTTAACCGTGTGTGGCTGTGTGCATGTGTGTGCGTGGGGATATCATAGGTGTGCGGGGTATATTGTTGTGTTAAAAATGTATGTTGGTGTTATGAGATGGGCTTGGTGTGACTATGAGACTATGGGCTGTATTTTGCGTGTCTTAAGTACCAGGTCTTATTACCTAACTTGAGTAAACTAAAGACCTGGAGGCGTGATCAATGCCATTTGGCTATTCTGAGTGGCCAAAGAGCATTGATCACGCCTCCAGTTGACAATATATTCAGGAATTTAGTTAGTTTCTATGCCAATAACATTTCTCTTCTTCTTCTACTGTAACTGATCTGTTCAGTACTTCAGGCAATATTAGCAGACAGACAGGGGTGAAAAGATAACCTCCGCCCCACCTTTGGCCCGGCAGAGATAACATCCTCTGTATGGCACCAAAGACAGCGCAGGGACTCTGTAACTGAACACCAGCAGATATAGTGGTAGCAACCAGTGTGCAATGGAAAGAAAGGGAGGGGGTGTTTGTCTGTTTGATTGATTCGGTATGGCCTCAGGACGGCTTGCAGAGCTCAAAATGAGGATGGAGAACGCTGAGCTCCTGTCAAACTGCCGGAGCTGGCTGTCTGTTTCTATGGAAACTGGCTCGGAAAGGTGCCAAGGTGTGATGGGCAGTCTGTCGTCGATCGAGAAAAAAAAAAAGGGGGATGCCTGGATTCCATTGTCCCCCAGCAGAGATAACTTTGTTCTACAGGAGCAAGCAGGGTTTCATATGTAATGGAAAAACCTGTTGAGCCACATAGTGTCAGAGCTGTCTCAACACCGGGGCATCTGGGGCGCTGCAACGGCACAGAAACTAAAGTCTGATTTCCATATCAGGAGTCTGCCATCTGGATTGCATTGCAGTCGACAGCAAACAGTTAAAACCCACGGCTGTTCCACCTGGTTTAGCTTTGCCTCCTAAAATCATATCTTATTCTACAGTTCTAAACAAATAGGTGAAATAACCGCCCCCCACCATCTCCATTCCTGGCCCGGAGCGGATGTGTTCCGCTGAACCTCATCTGAACGGCGAGTTTGGACTCCCAGTCTGTACACAAACCCAATCCAACAGCAACAACAGCATGATCCATCCCTTTAACCCAAGCCTTTTTTCCATAACAACTTAGCCTCAAATATAACCTCTCTCTGAGGCTACAACCGCACATTAGGCCCGGTATAAGAGGGGATTTCCACAAAGCCTCATCCTTGGCCAGATCCAGGACAGAGAAAACACATGAAAAGGGAGTCTGCACAAAAGCAGGCAATGCCACACAAGTAAAACATTGTTGCGTGTCAGAGGTATGCGGAAGTCCGTCTCCATATAGCCATTCGAAAGTCCTGAGATCCTTAGAAGCTGCAAATGCCTACATACAACTCAGTGTGCTTTCCTCCTCTGTGTGTGTGTGTGTGTGTGTGTGTGTGTGTGTGTGTGTGTGTCGCACGCTTCTGTGCTCCTCGCCTTTTCACATTGACAAATCTACTTAAGGAGTCTGTCAAAGTGTACCCGTAGAAAGGCATCAACAGGTGGCAGAGACAGACTGGGAAATAGAACAACGGACAGGAAACACTTCCAACGACACAGGACGTTGAACCATAAAGGCAGACTGAAAGAGATTGAAGACAGAGACAGAGAGGAGACCAGAACACTGAAGGCCCATTCATCCTCATACAGTTTTAGGTGATTTAAGGTGACCACCGGAAACTACAACATGACGTCACGTGGCGGTGGTCACCGGCGCTCACACAAACACGTCTCTCTGTTTTTACTAACCGCCGTTTTGGTGGTCACCTTATACTAATATAAATGCACCACGTCTCTGTGTGTACATGTGTATGTACGTGTGTACGTATACGTCAGACACTGAAATGCACAACTCGAGAACCGTTCGCCCCACCGACTTCAAATTGGACACACGCGTTCCACAGCACCACAGGGAGTGCAGTGCACGGTGTCAAGTCCGTCGGATCGCAGGTTGTCCGGAACCAGCACAAGAGCCTCTATCCGTGCTCTGGACATCTCCATATATGGAGCTGGCCTGTTCTGACATCATGTTCTGACATGATCTGCATGTACTCCATATTTGGGCATGCCTGACAAATAACTCCATATATGGGAGTAAAAGGGACATGGACATAAAAACTGGGTTGGGCATTCATTTCCAACTTGCATCGTTCCAAGTAGGCCAGTGCCCAACTGTCACCTAAAACTGGAGTATGAATAGGCCCTGAGAGCACCAACATGATTAAAAAGCGAACAAGAACTGAGGTACAGAGAAATAGAGCAGCTAGACTGCTAGAGTGACATGGATAAGAGTGAGGGCGGGGGGAACTGGGGGAGGGGGAGAGAGAGAGAGAGAGAGAGAGAGAGAGAGAGAGACACACACACACACACACACACACAGAGGGTCCGATTCACAGGCATCGCAAGCCTGGGGTAACTGCCTTGGGAACCGGCTAGGGCTCACGTGTCGATTGGCATGCAAATCAGGCCGGTATGTGGCTGGATGTGGGCAGGGGAGAAACAGAGAGAGAGAGAGAGAGAGAGAGAGAGAGAGAGAGGAGAAAGAAGGGGGAGAGAGAGAGCGAGAGAGAGAGAGAGAGAGAGAGAGAGAGAGAGAGAGAGAGAGAGAGAGAGGGAGAGAGGGAGGGGGAGACAGGGTTTCCGAGTGGCCTTCACAGGCAGTCATTTGCCAGTGTTCACGTCCCATCAATATCAGGCCCCCCATTAATGAGGGTCTGGAGGGGAGATGGTGGGGGAAGGCTAGGGGGAGAGCGTCCAGGTGTCAGCAGAGCCACAGAATGGGAATAAAGAGGGCACGAGCAGTGATCCGTGAGGAATTCCACTCCGAGCAGCGGGATGAGCTTGGGGGGAGGGGGGTGCAGGGGGGGCTAAGATTGTGGTGCTGATCAGTGCAAACCGCTACCCTGGGGGAGGGGGGGGGGGGGGAATGGCATCTTTAGCATCCTGGCCAACGCAGAGAAAGATTGGTTTCAACATCATTTTACTTTACTTGCATGAATGAATTCATAATTTAAGCAAAAGAAAGAAAAAAAGAAAGAACATTCTCAGAGACGGATGACGAGTGGAATTTTCACACTCCCACTGACTCGTCTGCCGGTTAAGGGAAATGAAGTATAATAATCACAGACGTAGCAAAAGTAGCAGATCTACAAGCTCAAAATGCGGCGCTTCACCTTCAAGCATGTTTATCTGCTACTTTAGATACTGTTGTGTGGCGCTGTAGTATGATCAAGCAAAGTTAGAATATGGAGATAAGAGGTTTCTTGGCCGACAGCAACGGAGGGAGAGATAGAGAGAGAGAGAGAGAGAGAGAGAGAGAGAGGGCAGGGAGATCATTTGAAGGAAGGGATTTGTATTCTTCAATGCGTGAAGGCCTTAATGGTTGGGGCTGTAGGCGTAAAGACTCAAATCATGTTCAGAGCATACTGTATACACAGTCCCTCCCCGGGAGGACGACGGCACACAGCGTGTCATGTTCTTCTAAACGGGTCTAGAGTGTATAGCATATTGAGCCAGGTGTTGTAGGCCCGTCACCATTATTACATAATCGCCTAATTGCAATTATAAGAGATACTCGTCTTTGCATAATCGCCAATGGTTTCCATGTTGAAAAGTGTCCATACATTTTCAAATATTTTTCTAAAATAGCTGATCTACAAACACGTCACGTGTTTGTAGATCAACTATTTCTGCTATTTTGTAAAAAAATTGGGAAATAAAAACAGTTTAGCGTATTACATGCGTCAGTGATTTCTTTGTATATCTAAGTCATTTGTCATATCTATTTGTTATTACGAAGCCTAAAAGGCAAACCGAAATACAAATTGTATACATTGTTCAATGCAAAAAACAACAATAAAAAATTATCGTCAAATTCAAATTGTAATTGTGACAACCCTATGTGGGTGGACAGTAAAAACTGTGGACAGTAAAAACTGTCCACCCAGTCTAGTAAAAACTTTCATATTGTTTGTGCATTGGCATACATTGTGCATGTTTTAACCTACGTGGATGTAGAATGTACAGTGTACACTTCTTTGTGAACATGTCGCGTGCACATTCATTGTCGTTTGACTGTCACATACTGTCACATACTGTAGCACGCCATACATGGCGTGCTGCTGCAGGTTTTGTGTACATGCGTGAATATTTTTAACCACTCTTTAACCCTACTGTATGTACTTCATTGAATCCCCTAGGAATCCATACTATGCTTTCTCCTCGGTGGTCAGCCATGCAGGCACCTGTGCTACAGTATGCTGTATTTTGTACTCTCTTATCTTTATGTAATAAACCAAACGAGGAAACATCGTCAAGCTGCCTGCTGTCTCTCATCTCTTCCTCCGTTTTTGGGTTGTTAGTCTGGTAGAAATCTCAAGTCTCTGTACACAGTCAGACTAGGGTGTCCAAAATAGTTTACCACACTAGCTCACACAACATTGAGCGTTGAGAGCTTGTAGATCGGCTATTACCGCCGAATGTTTGCGGGAGAGCAGGGACAAGAGGGTCCATGTGGCTAATCATTTGTGCTAAAAGTGCGTGTAAGATCAGAGGGGCCCCACCGACCAATCAACACACAGTTGACCCGCTCACTCTCATTGAATGACTGGCCGGGTCATGTGACCAGTGGTTCTCACAGGGGCAGTGGGGCTGTCAGAAACAAGAGGGCGGCGCGCTAGTGCCGCATGCCTGTGTCATTGTTTGTGCCGGGTGCCTCACTGCTGAACGCAGGCAAATCAATCCTGAAACATCAGCATCAAGTCCAAAGAGCACAAACTGGACGGGACGAGACAGGACAGAGGCAGCATTGTGCCACTGTCTGGGAACTGAATCAGGCAAACCAAGAGAAGGGAGCATTTTGTCTATCCGTGGACTTTCTCGGTCGCTTCATTTGTCTGTCTGTGTGCGTATTAATCTGTCTGGCTTGTCTCCCTGACTGTGATTACCTCTCCTTGTTTCTGTCTCTCTCTCTCACTCGCTCGCTCTGTGGCTTTTGTCTTTTCTGTTATTCTGTCATTCCCTTTCTCTCTCTCTCTCTTTCTGTTTCTCACATGTTCACTCACTCATCAGATTTCAATTTTGTCGCAGGTTGTAAAATCCAACAGCGACTAAAGGCGCTGAACATCAAAATGTGGAAAGGCAGTGTAGAACTACAAAGCACTAATTTGATATCCTGTTACAAGCATCCCTGGTCTGTCGCCCAGCCCAGATGCATTCCTTCCGTGACAAAGCGCACATGGACTGAACACTGTCTGGCGTCTTATATTGCAAAGCCCAGGGTGAACACGCCACGGCGCATGTGAGTAGTTTGCAGTGCACTGGGCAGAATTCAACTCCTATTATAAATCCTTTGTGATGTGGCTTAATACAGGGTAGCGGTTTATTATTTAGCTCAACAAAGTTGACAAAGAACGCTTACGCACACCACAGCTGCAGCATGGCAATGCAAAATGGGAAAAGTAAACACATTAAAATCAACCTTGTATACTGTAAAATGACGGGTCGATAGAGTGACAGAGCTTGTAGTCCCAAGATACATATACCCCCCCACACACACACACACACACACACACACACACACTAAGTGAAGTGTGTACACCTTTCCTGAAAATTCCCTGGTTGGTTAGTTATCAGCAGGGGTTTCAGCTGTTCAGCTTCAACCTTAACTAAATTAACCTAAATAAATAGAGGCTGACTCTATGCAACTACTTTGGAAGGAGGGAAGGTGGAGAAAAAAAGCACACCACCACAGCTGTGAGAAAAACACACGACACAAAGGTTGCCTTGATTTCCAGACAGCTCAATCATTCCTGAGGGTCAGACTGGGCCCTGGTGAGGAAAGTGACGGGAGCAGTGTGTGTGTGTGTGTGTGTGTGTGTGTGTGTGTGTGTGTGTGTGTGTGTGTGTGTGTGTGGAGGGGACTATAGGTCTCTACAAGTCTGCAATGACTCTCTCTCTCTCTCTCTCTCTCTCTCTCTCTCTCCCCCTCTCCCCCCCCCCAGTGACCTGTCTGGGTGTTGGGGCCTTCGCTGAATAACCAGGCCTCGTCCGGCACATTGAGACGGAGGCTAAAAGGTTAATTGAACCTCCGCGCTGCGCCTTCCTCAGTGTAATTTACTGTGATTAATGCATGGAGGTTACTGTCAGACTCATTTACTAATTGTCCACAGCGCCACGTAATTAACCACATCTGTAAAAGAAAGGGGGGGGGGGAGGGAGAACTGTACGGGTTCAGTACGAGCACAAGAGGCTTTGTCCGGACAAGTCTGACCCAGTTTGTCAGAAGACATCATCGACACCCTGGACTGCCTCGTGGGAAGCCTAAAGCAGACACGATGAGTCATGCGTCTTGATTAATGGTATTGGAAAGGCAGTTCCAATACCAATTCTCTGTGTTTATTTATATTTACAACAAGCTTTTGTCGTGTTTTTTATTTTATTTTAGCTAAACTGAGTACAGCAGGTGACGAAGGCTCAAAACAGGTTTAGATGACTTGGCACAGTCCTCAGTTAGCAAAGGTCTCCTTCACAAATCGACATTACAAAGAAAACAATCACTTCAACACTGCAAGTTTCCACCTGAAAACGCCTGACTTTGAAAGAAATCACATATCAAGAAAGAGGCTGTGAGAGCTGAGAGATCACACTGACTGTGTGCATCGATCAAGATGAGTTCTCAACAGTGTGACACCCAAAGTAAACTTTCAAGCTTCTCTGTCGGCCTATGCCTATCTGGCTCCGATCCATACGTCAATTATGTTCTGGAAATGCAAGAGGTCAGATATACTCTTGTGTGATGAGGCATTCAGCTCTGAAGTCAAACTAAAGAAAAAATGCCAGCTAAAATCATATACTTCTTATGTCTAGCCTAGTTTTGCCGAGTAGCTCTTCAATCACACAAATAAGTTGAGAATATTCAATTCAGGAAACCACAAACGAGAAACCACATACCAGAAAAGACAAATATGAAAGCACAGTCGTACAGTCCTCAGCCCAGAGGATTTCATGGGGCCTTCTTTTTTGATTATATGGATGGCCAAATTCCCCAGACAACATGCTTCTACAGCTTATCTCTGCCAGAGTGTGTGCACGCATTAATTTTCCCTGTGTGTTCTCCCTGCTGGGTCGTGTGCCTGCATACTTTGAGCACATTCGGCCAGCCCAGTGATGTGACCTTGTGTCCCTGTGTGTGTGTCCCTGTGTGTGTGTGTGTGTGTGTGTGTGTGTGTGTGTGTGTGTGTGTGTGTGTGTGTGTGTGTGTCTATTCTCTACCCGTCCACTCTGGATAATAGGTGTATATACATTTTAATCTTGGATTACAGGGCTGACTTATGGGAGGGCTCTCTTTTACAAGACTGCTGCTGCATGCAGGTAGCCAACGGCACAGGACTAAAGCTGGTTAAGACATTTCTCCCCTCTCCTGTTCCCGACCAGTAGGCATGCTCATGAGTAGGATGCCGCTCAGAAGTTGTCATGGGAAGGAAATAATAGAAACAGACCTTGTTTGTCATTGTGACATATTAAGGACAATTCATTCAAGTATGACACTTTTTATGCTGCAATGCTACATTAACTGAAAAGACTGAAAATAATTTAAAAGAGAATGCCCAGGATGAAATGGAAAGGAAAGAGTTAGCATGTTCTCCCCGTGTCCCCTAGGATAGGTACCCTCACACAAAACATGCAGTAATCCTGTGGTCACTAAACTACCTTCCCCTGGCCAGCCAGGGTGCCTGTTGGAGGGGAAAGGAACAGGTCGGAATAACGTGTTCCTTCCACGTGCTACGTCCGGACGGGGAAAACTCCCCCCAGGTGAAAAGAAGCAGCTTGGACTCCTCATGCATTGAAGGAGGCATGAGGTCAGTCCGCTGCCCCGCCCCCTCCCCCCAGGTTGGCAGAGGAAGTGTAGCGCCCAGGATTACATTAGATAATTGACACTGGGTGAAAAAATGGGTTGCAAAAATTGTGGGATAAAAACATTTAAAAAGGAAAGAAGAAAGAACTATGGCAGAAATTAAATAAAATTCCCTGTGTTAATTTAACACCCAAATGGACCCATAAGCCGTTATGTACTTTTTAAAACTTAATTGCCAGTGCGGGTTCACAAATTAGAATCAGTGTGTTGATTTGTGGTATTTAGCATCAGCCTTTGTTTGCTACAGATCTTATTTTCTTACTTCAACCTAATGTAAAAGTGTCATTGGAGAGCTGCCATGGCGGTAGTAAATGTCAGGTTCCAAGAAGGTTGTCCTCTCTGTATCGTGTACCCCGGCACCCCACTCTGTTCACATTCATTCAAGGTTGTTCCAAACGAAGGGCGAAGCTCTCAGTCTCATTCCCTCTCACCCACATAATCAGAATAAACAAACTAATGATGACATTCACGCCTATTACATCCTCACATCACCCCTAAAGCTTTCAATAGTATCCCAATGTCATGTTTAAACAACAGTCACTACATTTTCTAAGGGCATAATTTATGGCTAATTACAGCCAAAGTCGAACTTGCCTTTGTCATTAATAGTTATTTATGGGGAGAATTAATTTTCAGAAAGTTGTACTTTCAAACAGTCGCACACGCTGACCTTGCCAGCAGGACACAATACACTACGCAGTAATGCACTCTTTTATTCAGATGTTATGCTAACAGTAGGCAATGTGAATACTAGATCAGTTTCCCCCCCCCCCCCCCCCCCCCAACTGTCAGTGTGAGGAGGTGCAGAGAATGTTTCCTGGAAACTATCCCAGTGCTACAGACAAATCTATTGTCTGAAGTTCATTTTGATTTGCGCAGCACATTTCATACCAGGAGGGAACTCAATGCGCCTCATTGGACATACAATCTTTACTACCGTAAATAAAAATGTGGCAAAAATCATTGAAAGCATTATTTGTGACAGGGTCATGGATGGCTGTCTATGAACCAATCAACACTATGGGGGTATGGCAGTGGAAGACATATTCTGGGCCATTGTGGCTGGTGCTGATACCGTTATAAAAAGGCAGCAGTACCAACACGTAAAAATAATGTGACGGTCAGACGGTCATTGTTTGAGTGCACAAAATTGCTACAAAAAAAGAAACTAAAACTGCATCAATTTAACAAGTTTCATGTGTTGAAGCACAGGGAATCGATCACCGTCTGCTAGTGCAGTTTCATGGAGAATGGCAGGAAAATGTTATCAGCTCACCTTGGACTATTTCCAACTCACGTCATCTTCTCCTGTCAAGTCGAGACTGGGATCCAAATGTTCCTCCTTTCCTCTTTTTGTTTTGTTTATTGGAGATCATAATATTGCCCTTGGCATGCTTGGAAGGGGCAGGTCTTACTTTTGTCGCTCAGAGTGACAGGTATATAGGCTCAATTCAACCCGTACATTCTGAAATGGTGGATAATTGCAAATTGACCATTTTCACATCACACAGTGTCCAAAATCGTGCAGTACACAGCAGCACCTTAAGAGGCAAAGGCTTGGATCAAATTATTTTCTGAATGGAGGACTGACATAGTATACTGTACGTATGCTAACAGTTAGTATTGGCCTTGAGCTGTGAAATCCAAACATGAAGAGTATTTCCCTCTCTTCTGCTTGTCACGGACAGACAGTCCGGCGATTGAAACAGTGCACGCGTCTATGGCGGGACTGCGCAAGGGGAATGGGATATTGTGTTGGGTCGTAATTAATTTACTGCTAGATTACACATATAATGCCCATATCATTACAAAATTAGGTTGACAGTGGTCTCCGTGTAGATACTGTGTGTTATTGTGTGTGGATGGGTGTGCACTCACTGGCATGTTTGTGTGTGTATTTGTGGCGGGGGTGGTGGTGATGGGGAGGTTTGCACGCACACACACAAACACACACACACCGCAAATACACACACACAATGAGGAGTGTTATGGCCCTTGGGACATGCCTAAGTGGGATATGATGTTTAATTACACACTGACAGATGTACACACGGGCAAGTAGCCTACTGCATAGTCTATTGCATAAATCATTGGAACAAAATAGCAGTGGCACAGCATAGAGTATCTGCATGCCTGCTTTGCTTAGTATATGTCAAGGAGAATTAACGAAGGCTTGTCAACAGGCTATGTCTGAACAAAATAATTTGAGTATCATTCCAAAATGAAATCTTAAAACGTGACTTTTGGTATGGAAAAAACTTGACTATTGTGTACCAAATGAAATAAATATATTCCCAAGGATTAACCAAATACAGTACTATCCAGTTACCAGAGGTTTTTTAATGCTCAATGAGACATTTATATGCTCTGAGGGATTCACCCTTGATGAAAATGCATGGGTGCATTGATCATATCGCAGAGAAAGCCATTTGGCTATGTCATAACAGGGGGAATAGAAACCCCACGTTGGGGAGGGGTGCATGAGCAGCACATATACGGTACCATAGCGACTGTCCCCATCATTCCAAATAGCAATGGTTTGAAGCCACCACAAACACACACATTTATACACACATTTGCGCGCACGCGCATGCGCGTGCGTGTGTGTGTGTGTGTGTGTGTGTGTGTGTGTGCGTGCTTGCGTGCGCCTCACAAATATGCCTCACAAAAGTAGTAGAAATTGTTGGTGGGGTGGTGGGGGTGATTCCACAGGCGTTCACCCTCTGCTCAGACACTTGGGTTGCTCCCCTATTGTCTGATTAGTACCTTCATGTCTTTCAGAGAAACACACTGCAGTGCCTCCTTTCCCCCCACCCCACCCCACCCCAGCACTGCCACCAGTAACCCCCTACCTCGCACCCAGACAAGGCTTGGTACTCATTATACGCACGGCTTCCACTCTAGTTCACAGGATTAGGCAAATGAGCTACTAAGCGCAGTCTATAGAAAGCAAAACAGGCCCCGCTCCCTTTTTAAACGCACGCCTAACATTCTCCAGAAAAACAACGACTAAGCAGCACTGAACAATAATGTATTGGTCACATTTAAAATGTTTTTTGTTGTTGTTGAAGTTAATGTAAGCCACAGACACAACAGGTGTCTATTCACAGTTTTTCCCCTCTTTCGAAAACAACACTAAACAAATTCAGAATGATTATTCCTGTGGATAAGAATAGGACAATCTTGAGCCGTGGGACAAATCCCCTCATTGAGTAGTAGAGAATGGAGGCTCTTGAACAAAGCAATTTGCACAAGATACCAAACATCAATTGAGTTGCTTCCTGTCAATTCAAAGGCTGTATAGGTCATGTCCTCTCCAACATGTATGGTGCTTGAGGTGCATGTTTGTCCATCAATGTCAGTACATAAAGTTATAAAAGCTAAACCAAAAAATTGTCATAGTCTAGTCATGATTTATTAGCATTGAGAGTAGACCAATATCCTGAAAAGGGCCATCAAAACAATGCAATTACGGTAATGATATATTATATACCATAGTATCAATATGGATTTTTTTTAATAATACTATTGCCAGTAATATTGTCTTGTTTTCTTCAAATACTACAATACAAATACTGACTGTTGCAGCGTGCAACAGTTAGTATTATGTATAGAGGGTATGCGTGTGACATCATCATCATACCCGGAAGTTATGCGGGATTGCCCACTGAGTGGCAAAAACTACTTTCTGGCCTTGACAGCCCATACATTTTATGCCCGATAGATAGTTAGAATGATGTCAGCTTTCTGTATGTGTCTCTCTGTGTCCCTTTTTTTCCTATATATGGAGTCAGCCATGCCCACATATGGAGTGTTGTGAGGTCAGAACAGGCCAGCTCCATATATGGATGCTGGGCAGGGGCTCGGTCCAGAGCCCGGGCAGAGGAATTTTGGGGGCGGTTCTGGAGAACTGTGGGTCCGACTGAATCGAGACCGGGCACTGCACCCCCTGCGGTGGTGTCTGTCGAATTTGAAGTCGGTGGGGCTAACGGTTCTCGATAGATAGATAGATAAGAGCGGTGCCTGTGGGGCCTCTACAGCGGTGCCCGTGGGGCACTGGCCTACTTGGAACGATGCAAGTTGGAATTGCATTCCCCACCCAGATATGTCTGTGTCCCTTTTATGCCCATATATGGAGTTCTTTGTCAGGCATACCCAAATATGGAGTGTACTGTATGCACTATGCAGATGTCAGAATGATGTCAGAACAACAGGCCAGCTCCAAATATGGACACTGGGGCCATGTCCAGAGCCCGGGCAGAGGCAGGCACACACACACACACACACACACACACACACACACACACACACACACACACACACACACACACACACACACACACACACACACACACACACACACACACACACACACACACACACACACACACACACACACACGAGGCAGCTGTATGCCTGTACTGTCTTTACTGTGTTCTGTCCCCACCACTCTCTCTCCCCCCTCTCTCTCTGCCACTTATATTGGCTCATGTTCGACACCCGTTATGCGATGCTCAGCCAATCACAGTTCAGAATGTGTCTGAGGGACACATTCTGAGGACGCAATCTCTAGAATTAGTAGTTAATTAAGATTATTCTGTAACCAGACTGTATGTCTGAGACTGAGAGGTCTCAGTTGCTTCAGAATAATCTCTTACAGTAAGTGCAACATTAGCCTGGAGGCGAATCAGTTCCACCTGGAGAGGTCCAGCATGTGCCAACTTGAAGGTCTGTGTCTCTCCTTTAAAAATCCTTGACATCCGTGATGAAGAATGGATTTTCATTGAGCAGGAGAAACTGTCAAAGTGTTTTCTGAAGTTTCCAATCAGCTTATCTATGAAGGAGAAAGAGCTCTCTCACCCTGAATCTGTTCCTGCACTTTGGGAAAATGAGCAAGTCACCTTGAAGGTCTTCCTTGAACACTCCCAGTTTCTTGCCCTGGCCTGTAGCTTTATTCTCTGTGCTCTGCATCTCTGACTTATGTGAGTATATTTGCACAAAAGATCCTTGAGCAAATAAAATAGTGGCAGTTCACATTACTTATGATTGCAATGATTCTGATGACATTAGGCAGACTGGTTTGGCATTCACTGCAGGAAGAACTACAGAAAGTGCTCCTCGGAGCACAGGTCTCCGCCAGGTCAGGTAGGTTATTGTGGGACACCAATGTTCGGAATTCTCCAATTAGGATGGAATATGATAAATCGGACAAATCCGTCTTGATCACTTGACTATAGAGATAATGTGTACCAAATTGCGCAATGTTTGGACAAAATGTTTAGGAGTAATAGCATCATCAATCTGAATCATTCAGGGCAGAGGTTCTGCTCTGGCATCCAAAGTGTGCACAGTTTCACTTCATTCTGGCCAACGGTGCCGGAGATTAGCTGCTTGCAGACGGACGGACAGACGGACACACGCAGACAGACAGACAGACAGTCTCTGCAACGCCTTTGGCCTGGCGGAGAACATTAAGGTGCATTAATATATACGTTCATCCTTTAATCTGTGTCTACCTTTGTCATGTTTTAGTTTGCCATTGTGTAACTAGGGTGACCAGATGTCCCTCTTTGCGTGGGACAGTCCCTCATTTTCAAGACTTTTCAGGTGTCCTACAAATTGAGACCCTGTCCAACATTTTCACTTTTCAGTTGTACATTTCTCTCTTTTCCTGCAATATGTGTTTTGAAGCCTGTTAAAATAACATGAGAAATATTCCCTAGGCTACAGTACCAATTTGGTCATACCACCTATGACCAAATTTAGCATAAACAAAGTGACACACCAGAGCGGTTTAATAATAAAACAATAGGCAATAATTAGGCCTATGGTCGAATATGACATCAAGGCATTTAATAGCAACTTAAGTAATTAGATGCTATTCCCATCCTGTCCCACACAATACTTCTGTCCCTCAAATGAACAGTTTGGATCACCCTAGTATATTCTCTCATCTCGCTCCTGCTTTCTCCAGTAGCTGTATTACTCTCTAGCCATGCTTCAAAATGAGTGCCTCTCCCCACTGTACAATAACAATTACAATGCTGAACAATAGTCACATGCTGAATTGAATCAATTATCCATTGGCTGGAAAGGCTGGACAATAACATGTGGCCATTATTATTTATTTTCCTCGAAAAGTAATACATTTTGCTAGACCATTCCATGAAATTTGCAGCACTCAAAATTATTCTAAAGCGTTTCTCTTGAGGGTGGAACAGTGGTTCAGTGGCCAACTGAACAGTGGCCACCATGCGTGGCAGGTTAAAACTAGCCTGCCACTGAGCCTCAGAACGATGCCAAACTGCTTGCATCTGCTCACGGTCACCTCCTAAAGAGGACAATACTGTATGAATACAGATTACATAGAGGACAATACTGTATGGATACTGACTCGGTATTGTGCTGTTATCACTGTACTCTATTGCTCACAGACACTGTATGGTGCGGTTACTGCACTGATGTACACTGTATTTTTGTTGACATTATAATGACACTGTGAGTGATCCTATGTTACTGTTGTTCTACATACAGCCAACCAGTTTAAGAAATGACAGATTGGGCCTTTAACTTTTGTTTTTATCAAATATCAAGAGACCATTCTAGAATAATTAGCAGAGTTGTGCGTTTCGTCACAATACAATACAGTCCCTGATATTAGCGACTGGTGCTGTCCATGGACAGACAGCCCACAGCACTAACTGAAGGCTCAGGCTACGCCGATGGGCTACAGAAAGTAAACAAAGGAACGTCAACATCAGCACGCCCAGGTGTTCATACATCATTACAGATATTTTTGCCCATTTTCACTCCCCCATGTGCTCCCCACATACGCAGCAAACACAACGAAGTGCACACACCATCCGCACAAAGACCATCACAGCTCTCTTGGCAGCTGTTTAAAAAATAAGAATACGATACGAACGTGCGTGCTCCTAATATTGTGAAATTTGTATTATCTTAATATCGAAAATATCCTTACATGCCCACTGCTGTGGTTTGTAATTTGCATGTAATAATGGTAGGTACAGCACAAAATGTATAACATTTCATACCTGTTGTGTTTTATTAAGCAAAGCACATACAGTATTGCTATCTATAATGCTGCATGCACTTCACTAGTGCACTTAGACTTAATATGAAGCAATAACAGTCTGAACAGTCATGAATAGGACAAGCTTTGCACCTCGCCTCACTTCCCACCTGCACAAACAGTAGTGTTCATATCACGTGAACGGACAAGCACGTTTTCACATGCCAGAAGGCAAGACGTGGCCAGAGGCAAGGAGGTCAAATAAAATATAAGATACAATAAAAATGTATAATATTATTTATAAATGCTAAATTTGAATGGCAATTTTTGGTGCATGACACAAAAATAAAGAAATCTCTATATAATTTATTATTCTCTATTGAAACAGTAATGACATTGTAATTGACGCATCATGTCTATTCTGTCATTCATTGCTTATCTAGAAACAGAACGTGACGTCACCCCATTGAAAGTAATAGTGAAAGTAAAACCTCTCAGGATGGTGCCACCTGTCCATTGAACCCCATTGAACCATTGCACAGTTCCTCAAGCTAGATAGTGTCTATTTTATTTATTGTTTAGGTTTTTAGTTTTTGTTTATTCTTTTGACTGGATAGTATTTGTCTCTACTCTTACAGTAGCTGTATCATACAGTGCATTGCTGCATCTGGAATTTCCACCAAATGATGGTCTATCTATATATAGATTTCCAAATCACCATCCCCCCCCACTCCCGGCCCAAGCTGGAGCCGAGGTCAGAGGTCAGGATGCAATCCTGTGTGCGGCACATACAAAAGCCTCTGGCTGGATTCAGCATTTTTGGGGCGGAGAACTGCAACTGTGATGAGCTTCGTCGACATAAGCCACACGCGTACCAATGAGTCTACTGTGGCAAAGACAGCAGTCAGTGTAATACGGTAGCATCCCAGAGCTTCTTTGGGCTGTGTCCCTCTGCTGAGAGTTCACTCAACTTCACGCTCTGCCCCGTTCTCAGGTCACATCTCAAAGGCAACATTGTCCATCTCAACAACAGGCCATATTGTTGTTTCTTTACTCCATCGGTCGTAAAGACAAAAATAAAATAAAACCACCACATGCATTTCATCCTTCAGATGAGAAACTAGGAATGTGCCCTGCTCCAGCTGGGCCTTTCATGACTGCTGGCGTTAGCCTGTGTTTTGTTTAGTTTTTTTGTATTTTTTCTCCCTCACACAATGTGAAAGGGTTGACTACAACTCACTCCTTGACGTGCTCATTATTGCATGAACTAATGAGGACCAAAACAGTACAGTGGAAAAACACGCTAATGTAGTGTAATAGCAGGATCGGGAGCATCAACATCGCAGACACATGAAAGTGCAGAAAGGAGAGGAGAACTGGGAGAGGCAGAGAGAGATGGATGGACAGACGTATGCAAGCTGTTAAATAAATCCTGGGCTGTGCTTCAGTTTACGTTTGACAGGTTTTCATCTTTGCAGAGTATAAGTGCATGACATCTGGCTTGGCAGGTAAGACTTCACTTAAAATCCACTCTGAGGCTGTTTAATGCAGGAGGATGTTGCCACCCGTCAAACCACACAGAGACGGGAAGTGTGAATGCCAAGCGAGGCAAGCCGAGGTAATAACTATTCACCACGCATATAGCTATTGGTCAAATCCGAGCTGGAAGACAGCCAAGACTGCACTTTCAGGAGAGAAAAGACACCTTTGCCTTTTAAAGGAGGCATAAATTCCATTGATTGGTGTTAAACGCTTTCATTCTGTGGATACAGGCTATTATGCCATGCCGCATGTGAGAAGGGGGGAGAGATCATCCTGAAACACTGTAGCACTCAACTAATGTCAATATTGGATGAGGTCAATATTACACTATATTTGAAAAGAACAATATTACAGGTCAGAAACCTCATGATAGCCAGTAGCTCATACATTTTCTATTAAGCCAAGTACTTTAAGTATTTATTGTGGGCAGAAACGGATAACAATATACCTATGCCAACAATGTCATCAGTGCATTTCAATGGCT
The DNA here is from genome assembly GCF_963924005.1 of Protomyctophum bolini. Lineage (NCBI taxonomy): Eukaryota > Metazoa > Chordata > Actinopteri > Myctophiformes > Myctophidae > Protomyctophum > Protomyctophum bolini. The sequence continues at coordinate 36,809,716 of NC_137863.1, forward strand.
GTGATCTCCCCTGCCATGCAAGCGGAAATGGTCAAATAAAATAAAATACACCCACTTCCATTATTCCTAATGAGCAATATCTCATTCCACTAACCGTGCACCTTGCATGTTGGACTTTACCAACACAAAACATTGTACTATGGCTGGAGACGACAAGCATCAGCATTCTCCAAACAACCCTGTGTAAAAAAGAAGAAAGAAAAGGGGGGTGGAGGCAGAACAAAGAGAGAGAGAGAGAGAGAGAGAGAGAGAGAGAGAGAGAGCATCACAGACACAGCCTAGGGAGGAGAGCGATATTTCTTGGCTTGGACCACAGGGGCTATTTTTAGCAGCTGGTTCTTATAACAGCACTCCTGCCACAGCTTTGACGGCGTGAAAGATGTCTTTTTTAGCAGCCGCGACACCGATGGCTCTCACGTGTCACTCATGCCCCCGATGGTGGCTACATTACCAACCACAAAGAGATGGCAGTGGCCCCTCCAGGTTTGGAGCGTAATGACAGAGCGTCATTTCTACCACTGTGTTGCTACCTGAATCCCTTTGATCACTAGGTTTGATAAATGTACAGGAATGTGTGCCTTGGGGGGGCATTTTTGCAGAGAGATATTTACGACATGCAGAGATTCACAGTTCTTACTGAAAGACGTGGTGAAGGACTGCATGCAGGCACAATACCTTACATACAGTGTGGTACATTCTAGGAACAGCAGACTTGATATTACAAATTCAACATCGAATAAACCATGGCTACTGTACTTGCATTAAGACAAGACAAGCTTTTCCTTCATACTTCATACTACAACTAATCCAAAGGTGAGATTCATCACCAGATCAGACAGACTGCGATTCACCAGGCTGTCAACATGCCAGGTGTCGACTCATCAGTCCATGCAACGCCATTTCTTTGCAACCAATTTACCCACCTGTAAAACATTTTGGCGGAATATGCCAAATTAGGTCACGTTTGAGGTGTAACCTCCACGTTTACTATCTGTTCTTCTGTTGTGGACCTACTCTACTGTATGACAGTGTTGATGTGTGTCGCATGATTAGTAAACAACTAAACATAAGAATTGATAAGATCATAGTTCCATACATGGCCCTGTGGATCACAGCTTGTCTAATCACCCGTGTGAGGATAGTGAACCCTGTCTATTTATTGGGTTTGCCTGAGTGAAAGCCGGCGTCTAACGTGAAACCAGTCCCTTGACTTGAAGTGCTCTCGGGAGGTTCCCTCAGAAAGTACCCCTCCAGCTGAATCAAGTTCCCTTGATTAGGGTGCTGGGTAGAAAAAACTGTTTGGAAATGAACTTGCCCTCCTTGTGCAGAAACAGCAAACAGACACCATTCGTTGCCATGGTTACCATCATGCCATTGTGTTACTTGTTATTTTGTTTGTACAGTTATATTGCATTGCATCGTGTATATGTTTGTGTGACATGTGGATTTAATTAATATGGACATTTAAAAGGAATTGGTGTTTTGTTTGTGTGGTTTCATTTATAGTTTTTCACAGTGGGGTAAATAAAGAGCCCTTGTGAACATCAGTTGGAGCGTTGTCTATTCTGCATCAGATGAAGATTGTTTAGGAGCAGTTTATTTATCAATTATTTGTGGTGGTACTTCCATGCAGACATAGATCAGGGCTGCACAAGGCAATCGAGTCTAGATCGGGACAGACTCGCTCTTGAGGGCCTTATAAGCCACTTCCACTCAAGGCTGCTTGGTTTCGGACGACACTTAATATGGCGCAGCCTCACGTGAACGCGCATATCGAGGGCAAGTGTGTAGGGCGAGTGGCGAGGAGGCGGTTTCAAAAAGGGCCAAACAATCAACTCTAAAGTGAGGTCAAGGGCTCAGGGCATCAGTTGTAAGTGCATTGTTTTTCTTACAATATACTGAAGGACTATACTTTCAGAGTATCAAGATCAAGGGAGAAGGTGAAAGAGATATCTGAAACCAGAGTAGTTGAGTCACTATTAAATGTAATGTAACCCAGAAATCCAAAATGACACTAAGGGTTGTCCACCTGCGCCTGGCAGGCAAATAAAACTTTCGGGCAGGTCTGTGAGGTATGACATTTTTATCGCACCACTCCAGAACTGAAAAGTAAAAAAAAAAAATGTTAACCGTAACAGTAATTTTAGCTATCATTTCATATTGAACGATTTACTTTTCGGGCAAGTGGGCATGATGTTTGGGCAAGTAGAACATGACCTGTACTTGCCCGATGGGGAAGTGCCTCTGAGACCTTAGTGTCAATCCCATTCATTTTGAAGTTAAAGCATAAGAGTTCGCCATGATGGGAGGAGGGCTATAATCACCCACGCTAAATTAATGGCGGTTATCTCAATAGGACAATCCATGTAATTACAGCTATTCACTTTCACAGAGGGGGATGGCATATTATCAAAGGAGTTTACGTTTTTTCCCTCCACAGACTACTGTGGACAGCCTGCAAACACAAGTTTGGGGTGGGTTGTGTTTTTTTATTGTACCTGTAATACCAATGTATTACCTATTTTTGGATATTTTTTCTTCTGACTAATACCCTTCAGGGGTTGACACTAACACCTTCCCGGGTCAGATAAATGAAATGGTAGGGCAGGTGAAGTTTGCTACCAGCCTGCCTGACCGGGCAGGTGCACATTATGAGTGGGGATGCAACATATATTTGGCTGTCCATAATTTCTGTGGTGCATGTCAAACTGGGGGCCTGTGGGCTAATCATCATACTATAATCATCATCATCATATCATAATCATATCATACTATAATTCACTCAATGTCTGAATGTCTGTCTGTCTGAAACACTGTCGTAGCTCCTCACTGCCTGCACCAATCGCTCCGACTTTTCACACAGGCATTGACCATAATATTACGGAGGTCTTAACGAAGCCCTTTTTCCACTTTAACAAATTATTGATTCATAATTAATTTATTAGTGTATTAAAATGACCCATCCACCTACATGGGAAAATGCGAGAAACAGACATATTCTTTTCTCAGAAACCATCGGAGCTACAGTTACACCACTTGGAGGGAAGGTTCATAATAATTATTAAAATTAATGTAATGAATAATTACATCAGTCGGCTTCATGGTGGCGCTATAACAGCCCACTTTACAGTTCGCCTTATACCTCTTGAACCGTAGGTCGTAAAATAATTCACTTTCCCTGGATTCCTTGGGTCATCATGACGCATCTCCATGATCTCCCCATATAGGCCACGCCCATTTGCGTCAGGATAGATTTCCTGCCATTTTCTTCAAAACATACTTTTTGCTCTTCCACCTACAGCTTCTGTGCAAATCTCACAAAAAAACGGTACACAGATCATCATCTGTGACTTCAGGTCACAGATGATGATCTGATGACCTGAGGGCAAGTAGAACATGACCTGTATTTGCCCAACGGGCAAGTGCCTCTGAGACCTTAGTGTCAACCCCTGCCTCTGAGACCTTAGTGTCAACCCCTGCCCTTGCTATTATGTTTCTGGGCAGGCTCTAAAACGCAGACCTCCACTTACTTGAGGTCTCAAGTGTTTTTGAACTGGTGGTTGGTTTATTTACTCAGGACCAACTTCAAACTCATGAGAAGAGATGAATATACACTAAGATGATTGACCTATGCCACATTTGGATGATTAGTTACAGACAGTCTCTTTGACTGGCACTAATCCTCTTTGCATAGTCAAGGGAATAATAGATATTTTGACAATCAAGGTCTCTCACCCCCAATTGGCTACTAAGACGGGCAAATGGTCGACTAGCTCTGTGATCAGTCCGATAGCTGGCCGCCCGGTCAACTAGCTGGATGACTGGTTGTCTGGGACAATTACCGCCTCTGGAGGGCAGCCAGTACAGATGGGGCTGACATTTCTGCTCAATCTCCTTATGGTATCCCAGCCCCAGAGCACAACAAAGCTGGCTTCCCTGATCTCACTAAGAGAAATGTCTGAGTGGATCCTCAATAGGTCATAGTGTGGCTTATATAGTACGTATGTCAAATCTCTGCCATAATCTGCACGTCTCTGTCAGGGCATCACAAAAGTGTTGGTTTCTGCATGCATGTTTGTTCCACTTCCAAGTAGTGCGTAATGTGAGTAGAGCGATTAAGCAGAGCGGGCCAAATCCCCCGCCGATCTGGGTGTAGTTGACATGAAAGCAGCTCTGCCCTCGAAAACAAGGGCAGCGTTCCTTATGTTAACCCAAGCAGACATGTCACTTACTGTAAAAGGCAGGAAAGAAAGGGAACATCCAAAACATGCTGGGGGAGAAATTATAGTGTTATCCTCCCTTGCGGGTTCTGTACTGTTGCCGGGGGGATATTACAAACCCGCGGCATGCACGTTCTTCCGCGGTCTCTCTTTCTCTCTTGCACTCTCTCCTCTCCCTGCAGCCCTGAGTAACTATCTATCTACTGTATCTGATGCAGAGCAGTAACTATGAGTAACTATCTATCTACTGTATCTGATGCAGAGCAGCGACAATGGAACGGAGCGACATTTCTGCCACATAGCAGCATATGTAATCATGAAAGGCCAGCAAGGCCAGAAGGTCACACATCATTTGTGCTGGATTACCTCGAGGGGAAAACATAGATGACCCTTGAGGGCACAGAATCGAGTATACTCACAGTTATGTCGCTTTGAGCTTAACATGTAACGTACTGCAAATACAGTATGCAGAACATTTCCACCAAAAAAAAAAACACTTTTAAAATGAGCTTGTCTTGGATATCGCACACTTTTGCGCAATAGGTAATTTCTCCATCGAGGATACAGAATATATGAACTCACTCGACCATGTACGGTAAAGCACAGAGACGTGTAATCTGCTTACCTCGCCAAACTAATTGTGGAGTGGCTCATGGCAAAATGTGATGACCCTTAACCCAGGTTCAAATGCACGCACACTCTTTTGCTTTATAGGGCATGCAAAAGCAAAAAAAAAAGAACAGCCTGCTTCCATTCGGCCATAAATAAGTTGATGAGCATGTGTGTGCGTGCGTGCGTGTACATGAAAGAGAGAGAGAGAGAGAGAAAGAGAGAGAGAAGCACAAGAGGAAGAGACATGAAAGGGGAAGAGACAAGAGAGAATAAGGAGACACAATGAGAAAAAGACAGAGGGAGAGAAGGACAGAGAGTGATGAAGAAAGGACAAGTGGGCGATAGAGAGAAGGAGAAGACGTACAGACAGACAGTGAGACAAAGTGAGTCAGTGGAGAGAGATTAATAGAGAAAAGGGAGAGAAGGAGAGGGCGAGAGTGATGAAGGGAAGAAGTGGAGAATGTGCGTTCGAGAGAAAAGACATACAGGAAAACAGAGACAGTGGAAGAGAGATTAGAAGACAGAGACCGACAGAAGCAGAGACAGAGAGAGTGAGAGAGAGAGAGAGAGAGAGAGAGAGAGAGTGAGAGAATTGGATTCTGATGCGGACTGCTTGTTCTGCTCCTAATGAGAGGATTAGGTATGATTTTCTTCCTCCCTGCAGTTCTTAAACTAATTTAAACATGGCCATCGTGCGCCCGCTGTAATGTACCGCCGGGATTCCGGCCAATCAGAGGCAGCCTGAATAATGAGTACATTAAATGCTGCTGCTGACAGGGAAAGAGCAGAGTGCAACGTTCAATTCAGGATCCCGCTCTCCAACAAAAATATTCAATTATTGTTTGTAGAAGGTCTCTCGCCATTTTCCCCAGACCTAGAATCTGTATATACAATCTGCTGGGAAGAACAAAGAGGAACTAACGACTTACACTCTATTGACGGGGAGAGACTGATCGTGTGTGTGTGTGTGTGTGTGTGTGTGTGTGTGTGTGTGTGTGTGTCTGTGTGCATGCGTGTGTGTTCTAATAGTGTGAATTGTGCATTATCCGGTAAAAGCATGCGATTGCATGTGCTTCCCTATGGATTAAAAGCATGCCATTGTATGTGCTTCCGTGCACATGTACAGTAAGTGATCATACATGATGTGCGTGTTTGAACATGTACATGTCTGCCCGGTGTGCACATGCATGCATGATAGCATGTTTTGTGTATGAGTGAGCATAAATGTGTGTGCGCTGCCGTTGGTGTGTTTTGTGTGCACATGCATCCATATGTCTCTATACCTGCGTGTGTGTGTGTGTGTGTGTGTGTGTGTGTGTGTGTGTGTGTGTGTGTGTGTGTGTGCGTGTGCGTGCGTGTTTTAACTGTTCCCTGCCAGACGGCCTCTACAGAGATGGAAACTGTGCAGCCAGGAGCTTGTCAATGTGGGTTAATTCACTCAGGGAATAAGTGCTCTCTCACTATAGCTCCATCTCCCACACGCACATGTCACACAAACACATACGGTACACACACAGTCAGTCACACACACACACACACACACACACACACACACACACACAAAAGGCATATGCCGCTTCACACGGGCGAGAGGCCCTCTATACGCAGATGGCCCTGCCTTGAAAATCACATCTCCGACTCCTACTCAGCCGTGTAAACTCCTGTTGGCGGTGGCCACGGGGACTTATACAGGAGAGAAATGAACGACAGCATCGCGGCTATTAGCATTGATTGAATTACAAACGTCGGTTTGTCACACAGGGACAAGGGAGGAGGTCTGCATCCGTCCCCTTCTTAGTTCTCTACGCGGCCAGGCAGCCACAGGACACATGCACCGACGTTAATGTGTGTGCACGGGTGGAAGAAGTACCCACATGTTTTACTTAAGTAAAAGTATCAATACTGCAATGTATACTTGAATATAGGTACACAAGTATTGGCATGAAGTTGAAAGTAGAAAGTACTCGTTATGCAGCAGCAGAATGTTTTCAACTGTATTAATAATCTTTTCAAAATAGCTTTATAAATAGATTTAAAAGCTCACAATAGCACAAATTACTTAGTTACTTTCCACCACTGCGTGTGTGTGTGTTCATTGAACACTTAAGTACGCATGGCGTACACGGAAATGACAGCCACACGCACATGATGTGCAGTCTCAGACTCACACAGTATGCCTGTGGACCAGTGTCACCAAGACAAGTTTAGTTAGTGTACATTCATACAGTACGCTACTGTATATCTTTATTGTACTTGGAATTTGACCCGAGATCAGTTTGAATGCCAAGTGCAATAAAGATAGTGCACATTCATCTACACTACAGTGTACTATCTTTTATTGTACTTGGCACTTAAAGTGATTCCAGTCGGAGATCAGCCAATGTTAAGTCTCCAGCAGAGAGGTGACTACTGCCTGTCACTATGGCAACCCACCTCAATGCTGATTTAGTCTGTAATTTGGTGTTAAACTGATTTGCCCTGCAGTGCAACACGCGTGTATAGCTCCGATACAAGACCTGGGCGAACACACTGTCTGACTCTCCCTCTGACTCGGTGTGAAGGACAGAGGTGGAACACATTAACCATGGAGGGAACAGTACAGTAAAATCACCCACGTTAATTTAACCCATAAGGGTCCATTTGGTACTATTTCTACACTCAAGGAGTTAAATTAACACCGATGGTTTTGCTGTGTATAGGAATAAAGCCTGGGGAGGGGTTATAATAAATAACATGTGAAACAAAGCTGCAATGCATTTCACAACAGCTTTCTTTCATATGTTATTTATTACTTGCACTACATTCGAAAAGAAAGTATGTCTATGTCCCGCCAATTTGTCCTGGGCAGAGGAATAAAAGAGATCATTAGTGAAACTCAAATGAGCTCATCAAAAGGGAAATGCTGATAAACCAAAAGGGAATCTAAAATGAATCATCGCCTTGTTGAGTATCCAGGCACGCCGCATATTTGTGTATTCATAATATGCCGATACATTGCAACATTGTAAGAAAGCAACAAAAACAATCTAGCAATCTGGGAAAAGGAACTTTCTTGAAATTAGATTTTAAACAAAATGTTTTCTATAATCGATATTGCTATCACATATTGTGTCACATATTGGTCATGCTAAAGTGTATCAATATTTTCTCACACCCCCATACTCCGCAAGAGGCGTTTTGGATTAATCAAACCCGGAGCCAAGACCCGCCTGCCAAAGTTTCTCATTTGAAACTATAGGAAAATCAAACAAACAAACAAACAATACTGTTATACTGTAGACCAGCGATTCTCAAACTTGTCCATGTCAAGGACACCCCAAATTGATATGACCCCCATCTGAAAATATGTTGTTCCTGGATGTTAGCTGGAAGTGATTACAAGTGAAAGCACAAGTCCTGACAGAGAGGTGAGCCATTCTTAAGTTATATTGGTTTAAAACTGTCTAGCCACGGCCTTAAGACTTAAATGTAACCAACAACCAACCGCATTAACCAACAATTAAGGTTTCAAGTTGATTCAAATCTTTAGTAACCGTTTAATTAAGCACCCTTTGTCTTCTCTACGTGACAGCATTCAGGCAATTAAAATTACATCTACATCATTTCTAAATGAACTAGTAAAGCATATAGTAGTCTGAATGTCTATACTGTCTATACTTTTATGATCTGATATTTGAAGTTTTAATTTTATGTGGAATAAGATGTTATCACCAGAAAGCATGTGTTGAAAAAAATGTTGACCAAATTCAAACAGAGGACGCACCTCCTCCATTATCCCAGAGGAACACTTCAATCCACCAGAGGCAGATAGGTCACTAGCAAACCCAAACACAAAGATGCAACACGTTATGGTCTTGTAATTAGACTTAAGGCCAATTCATACTCCAGTTTTAGGTGATAAGGTGACCACTGAAAACTACAACATGACGTCACACCGCGGTGGTAAGAGACTCTCTGCTCACCCAAACACATCGCTCTGTTTTTACTAAACACCGTTTCTGTGGTCACCTCATCACCTAAAACTGGAGTATGAATAGGCCTTTAATGCTCTACTGCTTCCCCTACAGGCGCAACAAAGTGAGCATTATGACCAAAGGGTCATGATCACTTTGAATCTCAGGAACAGCTGGGAAAATGTGGGTGGTAAGTGAACAAGATGAGGGAGAGGCATTCCCCTCCTGCCTTAGCAGCTACAGTTGAGCTTGAGTTGAGTTGAGTGTGTGTGTGCCTGTGTGTGTGTGTGTGTGTGTGTGTGCCTGTGTGTGTGTGCGTGCATGCGTAAAAAAATCCTTTGTCCACCTGCAACAATTCCCCCTGACCACTGCCGTAAATATGTATGCATTCCTCTTTGGCAACAGTGATCGCAGCTGAAGCACAGACCAGGAACTGCTGGGGTTGGGTCTGGCTGCTGCAGAGAAAAGGAATGGAGCCATGGCTGAGTAAGGGAGGACTGCAGCTAGAGTCAGCCCGAGAGGAATGGGGCTGGGACTGTGGAAGGGAGGGATGTGGTCAGGCCATGGGCTGAAGCTAAGAGGAGCTGGGGAACACAGCAAAGTATGTTCTTTGTAATAAATCACTGGATGTGTGTGTACTGTGCACACGTGTGCGGACTGTGCGCACATTCTGCAATTAGCCAGTAATGTGTGATCATTTCACTTGCAATAAAGTTTCCAATGCGGCTTCATTGGGTTGAATAAGAATTTCCTTAAAGTGAGCAGCTCTGTAGACTTTGAAAAGCAGAAACGTTGAGCAGTTGGGAAGAAAAGATTTTCTAAAACCACTGGTAGTGGTAGTTTTGTTCCTTGTTTATTTTTTAAATACTAAATAAAATAAGTAAATTACCTGTTTAACTCCTTGTATTTTGCAGCTGAGGGCGGCTTTATGGCAATGAACAATGCCACGGTATTTAGGGCAGTCAGGGCAAAGCGAGACAGTTACAGCTTACACCTGTACGCTTCAGAAAAGCCTGAACAGCCGGTGAAAAAGGAGTAAGACAGCTATGACAGGACATTACTCAAGCCCCGTTTATGTCTACAAAAATCCCCTAAATGTGCTACGTATCGGCCAGTACCTTGAGAGAAGTGTTTTTATCAGCTCAAATACAATGATATAACTCAGCCCCCACCCCCCGCGCTGCTGGAAAACCTACGGTGGATGCATTAAGACAGAACCTTCATCGCCTCAATTAGACCCGCTGTTTCTCACCTCCTCCTCACTCCCTGCGAAACGGCCTTAACTCTTCGAAAATGGGGCAGCTGTACGCCGCCGCGTCTCACACTCGCTCAAGTGAGTGAAAAAAAAAAAAGAAACACCAGCACCACCGTTCACCCTGCACATCTGGAACAGCCTGCCTGACACACGGGTTTCCTTATAGCCGTGCCTGCCTTGACAACCCAACAAAAAGCCCTCCCTTAAATGGCCCGGTGCCGTTGTAGTCGTAAGTCGACAGTTAACGGCGTTTTGCAGGAAGTGCTGCATTTCCATATCACCCCAGTGCCGTTGGTAGTTTCTGACATGACAGGTGGTGGATTGAGGGAGAACAAAGTGAGTTGGGAAAGTGGTTGCACGGCTGGTATTATGATTATTAGCCCTCCTTTTTCCACTGACACAGACTTGGGACGAAGGAGAGAAAGATTGCAGCAAACATGGAGTTTTGAAGTGCCAAGGCTTGTGCTGTTGACAAGTGCCCTCCAGCTAGTTGACATAAGTGGTAGGACACAATGGATAAGACCGTAGCACACTTCTTTTGTCAGATGAATGATTCAATGTTGTGAATGTGCAGATCAGCTAACCAGAGTTGGAAAACAAAAGCCATTCTTGTCTTACTCAAGTGCCAACACAATGCAACCCTAATGGTAATTTATCTCCAACTCTTTAAGTTAAATTTACACTGAGTGTAGGCTATTCACAGTCTGAAGTGTAGGCTACCACCTGAAACCTGAACACATGTACAAGACCATTAACCATTTGTTAACAACTTAAACAGTACATACTCTATAATGTAGTTATTCAACTGGGGACTCCCGGGACTCTATCCTTGGTTCACTTCGTTCATCATTGTGAGCTTGTAGATCGGCATTTCTTTTGCCAACATTCACCAAAGTAGGGACGCTAGAGATCATGTGATTATAATCTATGCATTTGCATAGATAGTGGAGTAGCAAATGTATCAGTACCTTAGATCAAGGATCTATATTAAGTTATGATGAGGGCCCAGTGCCACGTCACAAATTATATTTGTACAGATTTGTATTAGGCTATTTCTTTTTAGTTTTTTAAGTAAAACCTTTGGTTGTAAAAAATAAGTACATAAAATGCTGACTGCTCCTGTATGTTTGAACTACCAGAACTCTCTCAGAGTCTACTGGTGTGATGTAGCCATGTAGGTGCCTAATTAATAGTTCAGGAGTTCAGCTTTTCTGCATTTGCCTAAGTCGAAAAGGTTTTTACAACATCCGTCTCTTTCTGTGAGATGACTGAGAAAGATATTTATGTATGCACGAAAGAAAGAAATAAAGCGAGAGAGTGCACACTACACACTACTCTCGCATGGAGACAGAATGACAGAGAACAGAAAATACATGTACACATGTGGCCACAAACTCAAACAACATTCGCTCTGGCTTTCTGTGACGCCCAAAATAAGCTCGCCTCCGTCAGCGTGCGCAAAGTACAGCGATAAGACTGACAAGGGGTGAAAGTGTGGCGACACAATGTTAGGCGAAAGGCCATCTTTGTGCAGCCCCTGTGTTCACACCTCATACTAGCTCCTAGACACTAATCCTGCTCCAGGACTCTGGTTTCCAGTTAATGCCATAATGTTGGGAAAGCCACACTGAACAACCCTGCAGGTGTTGAGTTAGACATGGACTGTGTGTGTGTGTGTGTGTGTGACTGTGTGTGTGTGTGTACAATACATGTGTATATGTGCCCCCCCCCTGCACATTCTTGTGCAGTATAAACTAGAGGTGGAGAGATGAACAGGAGTGTTACAGTGTGAGTGAAAGAGTGGGTTAGGGTGAGAGAGAGAGAGAGAGAGAGAGAGAGAGAGAGAGAGAGAGAGAGAGAGAGAGAGAGAGAGAGAGAGAGAGAGAGAGAGAGAGAGAGAGAGAGAGAGAGAGAGAGAGAGAGAGAGAGAGAGAGAGAGAGATAGATAGATAGATAGATAGATAGATAGATAGATAGATAGATAGATAGATAGATAGATAGATAGATAGATAGATAGATAGATAGATAGATAGATAGATAGATAGATAGATAGATAGATAGATAGATAGATAGATAGATAGATAGATAGATAGATAGATAGAGATTGATTAATACAGTTGTGGCGGCTGTGCCTGAAGGCTGTCTGTCAGGATGGAGACAGCCGAACACTTTTGGTCTAGATTTCCATTGCTAAAAAGTAGGACAGCTTATATCGTAGGCACTAAAACACTAAAAGAGAAGCAATTTTGCATAGTGTGCAACGTTGCTGGGTCTCAGTGGGAGGCAATGGTTAAAAGTCTCACAGTAAAAGAGATTCAAACTCCTTTCCATCTTGTTCACTGAGGTAAATCAAAGCTAAACGACAACAATGCTTTGCACTTTGACGGGAAAAAAACTGTATTCTCAAGGGATTTATTCTAAAGCGAGGAATTAAATCGTTGTATTCTTCCTCTCCCCGTCTCTTTTTCTCTCCACGCATTCCTCTTAGTTGACAGCAGGGGTACACCGAGTAGAAAAGGGGGTATGTGTGCGTGCTCTTGTGTACGTGCTTGCTCATGTGTGTATGTGTGGTTCTGTACCATTATGAACACAAGAGGTGTGTGTGTGTGTGTGTGTGTGTGTGTGTGTGTGTGTGTGTGTGTATCTGGTTGTGCGTACGTGTGTGTCGGTGGTCTGTATGTGCACGCAAACCTTTGTCTGTGTGTGCACTGGAATGCTGTCTGTGCACAGGCCTGTACACTACTACTGTTTGCAAGTGTGTAGAGCGAGTGTGTTTGCATTAGGATTGTGGGGGTAGGTGGGAATTACCTCTACCTTTGCCATCGATCAGCACTACCGTGGCAGACACAGAGAGCCCCTCACTCCCAGCCACACACACACACACACACACACACACACACACACACACACACACACACACACACCAGAGCTTCACAGAGACGTGCATGCAGGGCTAATCCCAGACATGTTTTTTCAATCACTCCACCAGGCAGGCCTCTGACAGCAAGTCCATCAGGGGAGTCGTACAGTCACCACATGCTGCACAGTGTCAGACACAGGCTCCTAAAGTAACACAAGGACACAACGGTGTGACCACGTCATTCCCTTATTTAGTCTGTGTGATAATTACACTAATGGATAATATTGATATATTATTACATAGGCACTTGTTTATAGTACAGTATTTAATAGGGAAGTATGTTAAACGGTGCTGAACCCCACTAATCCTTTACTAAACAACTACCTTCGCTTATACTTAAATGCGTTTCCTGGAGCATACTTTTCATTCAGCAGAGTACCATGGTTTTCCCCGTTTGGATTGTCCGGAGCCACAGATCTGACCGCTATGTGCATAACTGCATATATGGGTCCACCTTCAAGCTCCGAGCGTGCACAGTGCCCGCCGTTGAGTAGTTTGGATATCGAATTGTCCAGATCCAACCCATATGCCCACATATGGCATACACTGATGACACCAGGCATCTCCATATATGGACATAGAAGGGACACACAGACACAGGGGTACAACGGGTACTCTGACAATGTGCCCAACACTACGACTCAGACAATCGGCAGTGTGAGGGCCCCGTAGTGGCCCGAAGCCCTCATTATTATAAAAGAGAACAAGTGGTACCTTTATTGACAATATGCCAGCCTGCGTTACAAATGAGGAAGCTATTTGGACCATGTGAATAATAACGTTGTACACGTTTAACCATATCATATGACTTATTCATTTCATTATAATGGTCTCAGCTGGATCTCTGCATTGATTTCACAGCCACAGCATGTCTCCCAAGATCCTCTATGGATTTTCCAGCTGCTCTCCTAAACGATCCATTGTGATTACTATCTGAAAAGCCTTGCCGGAGGAAGGTATGGAAAATAGTCATCACTCCGCCATCTCCTTATATACCTCGCTCCTGGTTCAGTAAGCTATATGTTGGCTGGCTGTGATCTCAGGCATTGTTTCATTGACCCCAGTGGACCTATACTACCATTTCTTTGGCTGCTTTCGACTCGTGGTCGCATGCTTTAGGGGATAGTGTTTCCAGCTGAGAAACCTTTAGTGGGAATGAAATTAGGGTAAAATAACAATGAATAGTGAGGGGAAACAAGAGGGAGAGAAGATGTTATTGCACGTGAACTGCGGCTATTACAAGTGTCTTGGGGATCTGTCAATCTGCTGTTTCATCTTTCTGAGAAGGGATTATGTAAATGTTGGTGTGCATCCTCTGGCCAAATGGAGTATTTATTGTAGGACACATTGGATGCAAAATAGCAGTAATAGACTACCTATTGATGTGACTCCATAAACTCCATACACACGCTCCAAGAGGTGTAATCCATGCTAAGCCTAGGTTATTGATTAGGGCTGTAAGCTGCTGTAGATTGATGAGCAAGAGGTATGAGGTCAAATAAAACTTGCTATGGGAAAAGAGAGAGAGAGAGAGTGGAGAGAGAGAGAGAGGGTGGGGGGAGAACATAGAAAATGCAAAGTGACTTATGATCAGCTGGAATCAGACTGGGAAAAAAAGGCGATCAAAACAAATTGGTGATAACAATGCTATTCACTAACCTAACCTACTAATGGAAGGGAAACACACACAGCAATACGATATGGAATACTTTTCAGTGATCATAAATTAGCCCTAAGGAAGCCCAAAAAAACAGCCAAAGTCATTGGCATTTCACTTTTTGGTTTCACAGTACATTTAGGCCACTTGCACTGACAAAATGAAAGAGGGGGACCTAATTATGCAGAAAGTAGGCTAAAAAGGTTGCAAGGCTTCCATTATTCAGGGCAAGATAAATTCTGTCAGTCATCCAGGTACCATTGATCACCTTAACAAATGATCAAGACAAACATCCAGTGCTAAAACAGTGGTTAAATATATATTGTGTGATAGAACCAAACAGCTGATGAAAGAAAGCCTTTGTAAACCCTCAAAGCCCAATCACAGTTGGGTCTATCACACACCTGCCACCGTCCAGTAATCTGAAAGCCCTTGTGTGCTTACACAGGCTAAGTCTCTGTTGACAATCAGCCTTGTGGCCGAGTACAGTCCTCAGTAATTGGACTACAGCCGATTAAAGTAAGAAGAACTGCACTTATCCTTGCGTTTCATGACCCTTGCCTCTGAGATGCCTCATCTCTTTACCATTGCATTAGAACTATTAACCTTCCATGTTAGCACTTTATTTCTCCTCGCCTTCCATTTCATATACCACCTCGGTTTAACTAAATAAACTGGTGATTTGGTCTATCTCCCAGTCTAGGCAACACAAAACTCAAACCACATGTAGGCTAATTATTTATATAGTCCACAGCCAGAACTGATGTCGCTTTTTATGTACGTGCTGATGGTAAACGTCTCCAAGCGAAATATTTCAGTTCTCCAAGTGAAAGCTTTTGAGATTGATTTGAGCTGCATGAGTATTCATTTCGGGAAAACATATGATTAGCTCCTCCTCTCTAAAGGCAGACATGGGCCAGCCAAAGGCCACATCAGGTAATTATCTCACCGTAATTCCCTATGCTGTGAGCTAATGCAATTAAGTGTGAATAAAAACCTCAACTCTCACACCTTAATACAACATTAAGTCATTCTCTCTTATTTGGTTTCCCTTTGTCCCCATGTCCCTCTATCATTCCATCTTTCTCTTTCTCTCTGCTTTTCAACATCACATCCTGTTTATCCTCTTAAATAAACAGTCCATTCAAAATACACCTTTTAATGGTGTTATCAGTTATACTTATCTGAAATAAACATTTCTTCCAAAGATTAAACATTATTCATTGGATAGTGAACAGTGCGAGTTCGGGTAATCCTGCATAAGAGATAAATAAAACGTGAATTATTGCATAATAACAAGATACTGTGTATACACGCAATACAAATGTGCCATAAAACCAGCCATGAAACAATTGTAAGTGGAGTGTCACATAAATAAGCATAAGAACATAATCCCCAAGAGGAAACACTGACATATCTATCTCTTGCCTCTGGATTTGCAGTTGCTCGCAAATCCAGGCTGGCGGAACAGGCTGGGGTCAACATCCACAAGAAGACCCTCATTTATTACCGAACACCAGATCCTGACGGCCTCGTACGCTAATCAGATAAAACATGCAGTGCCCTCAGTCAGGGCTGCTTTCTGCGTCCCGAGTGAGACAGATAGACCCGTTAGGCCTCCTGATAGGCCTGACAGCAGGATATTGGGCCCTTTTGTCTGTGCATGTGTGCTGGCTGAGCCGCGGTGAGCTGCTCTGGCTAGTCGACCCGCGAAAGCCAGAAAAGGCTGGGAAAAACGAGGGAAAACTACAAATGTGCCAGTGTTCTTTCTTTGTATCTCTATTCTTCTTCCTTGAAAACTACAAATTGTACGAAGAAAAAAAATCCTCACACTTCTTTACACCTGTAAACCTGTGATGTGACAATAAAGTTGACGTTGATGAAACCAATGCTGATGGTACTGCAGGTGCCGCCAAAAAACAAATTCAGCCGGAGTAGCTATGGCTTTTTAGTCTAGAAAGCGGCAGTGGTCTGAATAGCTAGGAGGGGAAGGAGGGACGTCCCTGCTTTTGCTATGGACCATGTTGGACAGATAGAGGGGGCCAGAGAGAGTGACAGAGAGAGAGAGAGATGAAAAAAATGAAAGGCAGATGTCACGTGGGTCCAGAGTCGCTGATAGATGGGATGTGCAGCGTGATGCGGAGGCAGCAGCAGTTCAGGTGGAAAAAAAGAGCTTCCTTTTGTGATGCAGATGACAACGCAATCAGCCCCTCTTTGTCTCGGGCCCGATGGGCTCCGCTCCCGGGGACATTGAGAGCCAGACACTAATCCGCTGGGTTTGTGTTCTCCGGGCGTGCTCATAAAGGCAGTGTCACAGTACCTGGGGTGTGTATGGATGGGGGTCTCTGAAACGAGGTCTGACCTCTCTCAGGGTACACTCCTTCTCTCCCTCCCTCCCTCCCTCCTTCGCTCACTCTTTCTCCTTCTCTCACCCTGCATCTTGAGCTCTACAGTCGGACTCACCACATTGAAAATGATAAGCGCCATGTTGTGGGCACATCACAAATGCAATGGGAGAAATGGTTGCATTTGTCACTTCATCTCAAGTTCTTTGTATGAACAGCGAAAGAAGGTTATTTATCCGAGACCTAAAGACCTGTCACTTGTGTACAAACTGGTGTTCTGCAAAACCTACAGCAATGATGGAGATCTATTGATTGTGTATTATGTCATCTCCATCCAAAAATAATCCAAACTTCTAGTGAATCACTATATTACATTTCTGCATATTTTCACCCCCCACATATCTCCCGTCTCCCAAAGGGTTTGGGTGAATCAGGTAATACAGTATAAATACGACTCACAGAGAGGCCGTGCATTGCCAATTAACGTGCTAATTAAGACAGCAAGATATCAGGACATCCTTGATCTAGATTCCACTGTGAAATATCCTGTACGAGGTTACACAGAGGTGAAACAATTTGAGTCTCCATCTAGTATCTATTTATTCCAGGCAAGTTTTGTATCCGTCAGCAGGTAAATCACTGCAGATATGCAAACTGTATTCCACAGAGGTGTAATAGACCTACTGGCCAGCAACTCTGATTTAATTATGAAGTTACGCTCATTGAATTAACTTCAAGCATCTGTCTAAAAACTTGATCTTGATTAGGTAATCTACATATTTTATAATAATAACTTTGAAAAGGGAAGAGAACTCCATGCCATACCGTGGTGAGATTCATCCTAACTTGTGGGTGTGATCTTACATTTTTAGGTTTAAGACCAAAGGATTTACTATGAAATCACTAGAATAACGACAGTAATCTCCTCTCACTTTCAGACCTTACACTCTTCAGAACCACAGACTGAAACAATTATAGCCCTTGGGTATAACAACACACCTATCCTTAAAGCACTGCTAGAAAAACAAAACTCATGACCCATAATTCAACTGATCCTGGTTAAAGAATATATTTTTACGTAATGCATCTGTTCACCATTCATAGCACACAGTGCCTGCCCTGTAGTGTTAAATTAAAAGAAAACTGGTTTGGGTGAAATTCTACACTTTGTCCGTTTAGAAGGTGATATACTATTTTGTGAACAGAGCTCATGTTGTACACTGTTGAGTCTCTTGCAAACGTTATTCAATATGCACGACCCACCTGAGATAAATTGTAAGATCATTGATCCAACAAATAATGTACATTGAGAGTTGTTTGTAAAGCTATTTCAGATAAGGCTTTCATGTTATTTAAAAGACATATACTTTTCATATTTTCATTGTTTGTTTTACCCTACTTGGTGGCCAGAAAGACATGGTTTGCCATAAAGTGTAGCCATATGCAGAAGAAATTATGAAAATTATTATGTTATAAGAATTTTCTATCAACTATTTTCCTGTATTGTCCTGTTTCATTCGTCAGTACAGACCAGACTAAAACAAACTCTAAAACGTATTCACAAATATTTTTAAAGTCTGGTTACAATTGAGTTTGACACAAACTCAGGGAAAGTTATATTTATCTGTGTGGAAGTGAGAGACGATAGGAGCTTGCACATTAAGATCGTAATAATAATCTTCTCCTGCAGAGGAGCATGGATGCTCTTATGCATTTCATCATTTCTTTGAAACCATATTAATAGCCATAATAGATGCAGTATACATTTCACCCGTTTTGAATTTCCCAATGCTGCAGGAATATATACAACTGTGCATAAGCATTTACGTTGCCAGATCGCTGAAAGGCACTGATAAAGGTGGTTGAAACAGTGTCTGGAATTATAAGAAAGAGATGTGTTTGCTACAATACCGCTTGGAGAAACCCCCCCTCCCCCCAAAAAACAGTACTACTTTTCTATGAGACAATATTAAAAATATCGTATTCACACACAATGCACCTCTATTTGGAAATACAATCACAATCTGGCGATTGTGCTCTTTCTGATGACTTAGTGGAGTCTGATTCATTTCTTCTAGTTTAAACAACAAGCAATGTATTCTCCGATTCCTGTAGGATTGAAGCAAATGACTTCTTTGAAGTAAACAAACCTTTCTATATATAACATAGAACCACACAGTAAAGTAACATGCTAGTGGGATATGAGTTACACACTAACTTGCATTAAAAGAAACGGCAGCCTTCAGTTTTAGTAGTGGGTCAGTTATACCATGTAAATAAATAAATAAACTACTGTATAAGCTGTTTGTTTTTTGTACTACCGCACCGGTACTCTTTTATTATTTTATAAACTTACACTGATTTCACACCCAGGTCTAGCCAGCTAATGCCAGTCTGTCAACTAATGACATTCTGCAGTCGTACACACAGTAATCCTTGTTGTTAATTTAACAGGGAGTATAGATGATGCACTCATTTGTGTCCATGTTTACACTCTGTGTACTTAACCACGGTTTGGGAACTACAGCAGTATGTTTGACCAGTTATCTACCAACACGGCACATGAGTACAGCTAGAGTCAAATGTGCATTTGGCTGTAACAAAAGACAGCGCTCAAATCTGTCATGTGGACAGAAGTCGTTTTACATCCACCTCACAATTGAGCATCATCGCAGGGCCCTTGTGATGTTCATGCCTTAATCTCACCCTCAAGGTAGCCATAGATGTACTGAAATGTGACACTGCTTCCACAACTAAAACAACTGGCACCAGCACTAATTGAAATTTTGCATGCAAAGTGACAATGCCCGGGCCCTGGGCGGCATGGATTAGCCTGAATAGAGACAGATTCTTTGTGAAACCCTACTGTGGCGGTTGGCGTGCAGACCAGCTCCCTGCATCTGCTCACTGTGCAGACTGAGAAAACACAGGATTGTATATGGTCACTCATTTTACCTTTATCTATAATCCTGTTTCTGAGCCCGCGGCCTCCTATGTCTTTTGTTACTCTTTCACAAGCCATGGTCTAATGCTTTTATGCTCCACTCACTTCTACTCCTTACACATACAATATCAGTTCAAAAACACCTTCTGAATTTACATAGCAGCGTATCTTTTACAAACTTGGCTGGATTTTTGAAACGTTAGCGATCATACTGTGCCTTGAACTGCTGTACAGCCTCACAGCATGGGAGAAAATTGTAATATACTAAACATGCCATTCACAGACTATAAATATAGCTTAGGGACTAAATGGAATAGAGACAAGAAAAATAAATATATAAAAGAAATTAGCATGGCCAACATTTTGGCAATCCTTCACTTTCAACTGATAGGGTTCTAGTGCACAAGCAGGGAGGCTGGAGGAGTGCAGCACACATTTAAATGCTATCAAATGCTTATTTTTTTAAGACTCTGATCTCATTCTATTCCACTCCAGCAGCTTCCGCCATGGTTTTACGTCCCCTTACACTAACTTCATAAGAAGGGAAAAAAAGTTGTAATATTAGCCAGCTGGCTGTCACAACAACAGCCTACACAAATGTCTGGAGATTGTTGTGGCATTCTAGCAACATAGTGAAAATACTCACAGCATTACAAATTGTATAAATACTGTACGAAAACCATAACATATATAGCTAAAGCTGAAGAAACAGCAAACACCTATGGCCTGCACCGAAATAAATAGTTTACTTTGTTGTAGTATACTATACTATATGGTTACTATACTATATACTATATGGTAGTACAATAAGGTTAACTGAGAAGAAAGCGAGGAGAAAACTAATGTTTTTCAATCATCAGAATCAGTAGATAGATACGATGTTGCAGTTGAGTATTATTGCAAGCTAAGCATATAGCCGATAATTAATTGGTAGGCTAATGGCGGTATAAATCCACAGCCATGTTTTAGTGGCATGATCGACACTGCCAGGCTAATTTCACTGCCAGTCATTAATTCTCCTAAAGAGCCTGTTTCTATTCAGTATACACCAAGAAGACTTTGCATCAATAGCAGCTCTACATTTACACTAATTAACACTAAGGGTCACTAAGGATTCAAGAAAGTAAATGAAATGCCTTTGAATGAACCACTGTCACGTCTATATTAGTTCAACCTGTTCGGTATAGCTGTAGAGAGTTGAGAGTAAGTAACATGATCATCCAAATCAAGTTAATGATGAAGAAATATGCTAAGGAGTCGAAATCCCACCTTCATCTTTCCTTAGCCCCTATTTTGCCACTTATTATACCTTTAATAGAGCTTCTCTCCTACACACTCATGTAGGATAATAATAATTAGTGTGGCCCTTGTACTGCTCAACATTGGTGATACAGTATGCATTGTTGGTGATCTATGAATTGCATTCTATTGTTACACTCCATTTACATCACTCTGAATAGGAATGTAGGCCAAATGCCTGTGAAAGGAATAAATAATGTTTTAGATGTATGGTTTAACTATAGTTTCTCACAAGATCTATTGAATATTTCTATTGAATTTTATGAAACAGGATTCATAATGTCATTGTCTAGACCACTGGTTCTCAAAGTGGGGTCCGGGGAGGCGGGGTCCCCATAAGTCCTTGAGGGGTTCCAGGGGGTCTGCAGCTAAATATGTTATAACATTCCAATCAGTTTAACCACGTTAAGCCTATTTTATACTTCGGCTACTCAAATATACAGTAGGTGATGTACAAGCTCACAATGCATCACAATTTTTCACAGAAAGATTTAGGGCCAATTTAGCCATTTAGAGTTGGAGCTGTGTATCGCCATCCAGACGATAAAGTGGTCAATGCTTTGACTAAACAAACAATAGCCAACCAAGCTCCAAAGTTGTATGATGTGTTGTTCGTGTTACATAAAATACTGAAGCATCGCAGAAACCATTCAAGCTAAAAGTATAATGCAAATGTGTACTTTTCTAAAAACAAACACGACAACAGTAGAACTGTTATCGGTATAACCGACCGCCATGACATTAAAAATGACAGAACAGTCAACAGAAAGGTTCTTCAATGTTGCGTGCTGATTTTTCGGATTAGAGCTGCAGTGACCTCT
Source organism: Protomyctophum bolini (assembly GCF_963924005.1). Lineage (NCBI taxonomy): Eukaryota > Metazoa > Chordata > Actinopteri > Myctophiformes > Myctophidae > Protomyctophum > Protomyctophum bolini. The sequence continues at coordinate 36,831,742 of NC_137863.1, forward strand.
TTTTCAACCCTTTATTTCTCATACGTAAGCCATTCCTGCAACTTGATTGGATGATGGGTCGGGAGATGGGAAGCGCAAAATGGAGGGTGGTCATGTTGGGATGGTGAAGGGCCTAGTGTGTCTCAAAAAAAAACAATTCCTTCCGTACAGCAGGCTGGAGACGGAGCGCACTGCGATGTGTATTTTAATTTCATTCTATATAGTATTATATTTAATATACTATTTGCCAGCAGAAAAACCAACCCCCACTCATGCAACCACATTGCTCAGCGTAAAATGTGTTTAACTATTTATTTAATTGTACAGTAAGGTTCCCAGACACAAATACAGTGGCAGTTGAACTTCAATTAAGGTTTTCAAAGACTCGTATGAAGAGGGGACAACACTTATTAACTGTAGCCAACTAGCCATCTTTACTGTAGTGTAAATAATCTAAGTACGTGAGAGATAGAGAAGTGTGTCGAATTCCGTACACGGGTAGAAGATTCCTTTTATTTTCTGCATCATTTTTCACAACGATTGGGTAAGTTTGGTATTGGACAACAAATCAATTATGGAGTTATAACAATTATAATAATGATTGCAATATTTGAATAAATTACAACACAGCCAATACAGCTGAATATAACAAAATTATATAAATAAATCAATAGGCCTAAAGCTTTTTATGATCTCCATGAATAATAATTATATTCAAAAGGAGACAGATCCACATTGTAATACTAATTATATATAGGCTATTTACAATAGGTTTGCGTAATGCTGATAAAAATATTTAATTTAATTTAAAATAAAATAAATCCAAAACAATCAATCCAATATATACATTAAAATATGAATATAACTCTAACTTTATATATATTGTGCTTTATACTAAAGGTTCCAACATTGAATCCCTTCTGAATTTTTATTTAGGCCTATAAGCACAAAAAATAAAATGCTAAAAATATATGACAACTCTAAAGAGCCCAATTGGCAGTACTTCAGACAGTGTTGCCAGTTCTAGATCTTAAGCCTAGGCTATAGGCTACTTCATCCAAACTCTGCAAAGTGTACTTTTAATGTAATGACTATATATTGAGTCTCTATACTGACTTTGCTCCACTGGCCTAATTCAGCGGGATGTTATTAAATTATAGTAGCCTAAAGCAATCATCACACATCTAAAACAATATAAACAAGGCCTTTAGCCTACTTCTGCACTGTATAGCCTATACCCCCCCCCCCCCTACAGTTACTTGGCCGTACATACTTGTTGTAATTATGATGTTTGCCTTAACTGACCACAGGAAGACAGGTTTGTTTTCAAGTGTAACGTCCGACTGACGCACCCCCTTCTCGCATCAATTGTGTTCACATGCACTGTGTCTTTTCAGCGACTAATTGCGATGGAACATGGAAGCGATCATGAATCATTCCCCAAAGCTGTTTACATATACCCTTTATTAAAATATTCGCAAAGCACCTACTTATGTGCGCATATAGTGGGATTCCCGTTGAGCACCCATTCAACCTGTTTCATTGTCCGTTTAGCCACGCTCCCTGCACTGCCCATCAGCTCTCCGCGTCCGAGGCGAGCGCACAGTAACGACACAGGCACACAGCCCTTTTCAACTGGATTGTGGATTGTAGTACGTGTAGCCTATTGATATTTTCACTTAAAGACCATAGAGACAGGTCTTTAAAATATGGTGCTTTAATCACCGCCGGTCATGTATAACTGCATGGGGAAACCCCACACAGATCCAACCCTTAACGGTCACTTTTTTGGGGGCTACGGTTCGTTATAATCGGCCCCTATCAGATTAATCATTCCAGACACAATGTAAACTACTGAGATGTATCGGCGTTGAACGTCAACACGTGTGATTTATCCGCCAAGCATTGATGCCCTTCATTCATGCCATGCCAGCCAGCATCACTATACCTGTGGGGATGCGGGAGCATGTTTTGTCCATTCCGCATCAAGATAATTATTTTTGTATTGTGTGCGTGTGACTCGGTTACAAATCACAGCAGCAGAGTACCTGCTGCGATGGTGAACAGAACACAGACACTATATAACAGAAATCCGATGCATTTTCTTTGTCCCGGTACTCTGTAATAAACCACTGAGCAAAACCGTGCACTGACGCGCTTCGCACGGAAACTCAAGCCGGTAAGATGTGGCGAGTGAAACATTATCTTACCTTCAACAGCAATTACGGTGGGTATTATCCATAATATCCATAGAATATCCATTATTGGTTTCTTTGGACAGCAGATTAAGAAGCCCAGGCATTCAAATAAAATGCGTCCTGAAAGCCATTGACAGGGAATGCCGAGCTGCGGGGGACGCTGAGCGGACCTTCACCTTCAATGGAGCGCTCCCAGTACAGATACACCATGCAGAAACTACTCGCATCTCACTGCAAGTTTGGACGAGACCAAAAACCGCAGACAGAGGGGAGCGTTGTAAAAATGCTCGTGCGGAGCGCCGCGCCGCCAAAACAGCTTCACCTCTCGTGCTCTTACACAAATCAACATTTGTTTACGTCAATACGTTTTATTTGTTTATTTCTGTTGAAGAAATAAACCACACTTTACGATTTTTAATGAATAGGCAGCGGTTTCTCGTGAGCGCGGTCCTCAACCCCCTCGAAACAGCTTCAATTTACCCTGCTGTCAATCATCGAGGGAAAGACTCCCAAAAATCTGCCGAAATTAAGTGTCTCTCTTGACAATGTGGGGTCGACGCTTTTGTAGAGCACTATTCTGTCCACGATCTGGACTGGTGGTTATCCCTCCCTGCAGCCACTGTCGTGGACCTTTTTTTTTAATTTATTTTAAACTCAAGTTTTAAGTTGCTCTACACTTCTGTTCTACAGTCTATTGCACACGTCTATGGATCAGGACCACAAACTTCGGTTGGCAACTTGGCGCTCTAACAGGTGGTGCCAAGAAGCAAGGAAGTCAATGAAGTAAGTTGTTGTAGCATGTAGCCTATTGCCTATATGACTACTACACTATTTTTGCTTTAATATTTTGACATTAGTAGGCCTCCACCTCCACCACGTTGTTTAGTGTTGTTTTTTGTTTTGAGTAAATATTGAGAAGGCTGACTCTTATAGTATTCTAGGCAGTCAAAGTTAAAACTGGCCAAATATTGCTTAATATTTGAATTAAGCTTATTTTTGCTTGGGCCTATAGCCTACCATTTAAATGTATAATGTGGTTTTGATGTTCAAATAATATTAAGTTATTACAGCCTATTCAATTTTAATCATCCATGCCTTATTGGCACAAATATATTTCATAAAAATTACCTTACTGACTATTTTATATTATTCAGAGTAGAATTGAAAGAACCCTATTCCTAAACTGCCAAATAGGCTATAGAAGTAGAAAAAAAAACACATGCACTTAAACAGATGCTAAGCCACAATGGTAAAAACGAAAATAAAAAATAAAATAGAGCAGAATGCAAAACAGCCTGCATTTTTCTTTACATTTCACATTATTTATGACATATATTAAAAATCTTAGTTTGAAATAAGAAATGACTGGTACACTACTAGAGCAACTCATAAAGTGAGACATGAGACCTGCAGACTGGGTTTCCCATGGTATCCCTCAGCCTTGTCTAGACTACAGCCTATTAAGACTAGCTTGAGAGCCAAGAGGCAGATTTTGGGAACTGCCCATGGCTATGGTTATGTTATAGCTCAAGAGTCCTTCATAAAATAGTGCAGACCAATATTAAAGTGTCTCAAGAAATCACGAGAAGGAATGCATGCTAAGGAATATACTAGTTTGTATTTTCTTATTCGATTTGTAATAATATACTGTCGACTTTGCCTATATTGTTGAACCTTGTCACTGATGCTGAGAATGCAAGTTGCCTAAATTTACAGTGTGTGTGTGTGTGTGTGTATATATATATATATATATATATATATATATATATATATATATATATATATATATGTTATACAGTATGTTATACAGTTAACATACAGTACAACATGAGTTTATGAGTAATCAATCAGTAACAGTTTAATATTTTTTCTCATTTTAGATGGCCAGTGAAGTTCACAATATGAAACTGCAAATAAGCTTGTTGTTATTTAAATCATTAAAATTACCGTAGAAAATTAAGTCACTTGACTACAGTAAGTAGCCAAGGATTTTCAATAGCCTATTTATTTCCTCCATGCAGAATCATACATACTGTACACTGGGTACACTGTTTATTAGCTGAATATCTTTATGTAGCTGCAATACAATTAATCATCTCAAATTATTCAAATGTATCTACCTATGCTTTAAGTTGCGTCGAAATTTGCGAAAGAGTCTGTCAGTATCCCAAAATACAAAAAATAATAATCATAACAAATTATATTTTCATGCTTTTCACAATATTTTTTACAGGAATATTGTTTTCTGTAGCAGCTGTCAATATTGGTTAGCAGAAAAAGTGCCATGTGCATTCACATGGCACCTCACGCCATGAAGTCACAACCAGAACTTTGGAATTTCCTTTAAGCAGAGTAAAAAACTTTTTCCTGTACCAGCAGCTGGCATCACAATCTTTCTCAAACATCTTTATACAGAGGCCGAGGCATGATGTAACTATGAAAAAATTATAGATTGGGGCTTTTACCAGAAAGGTGACGAGAGGGGTTCTCACTGGGACACAACGAGTATACCATGCACTGCATGCAGCTTTTTAAAAAGGTCTGAGAAACAATGAGTCACTTCAATCCCACAGTGACATTTGAAAAAATATTTTGTCATAAAATATGCCTTTCATATAATCATATTTGGTTCATCTGAATTTCTGCACTGCCGTGCCGGCTTCTCACAGCAGGTGCAGCGAGCCAAGTTGTCTTATAACTGCTGTACACAGTTTGACTGTATTGATTCCAGGTCACTTGACTGGGCTGACTCCAGATCATGTTCACAGTGCTTGTACAACAGACATGGGACAGCGTGCTAGGGCACAGAGAGGTTGCTCCTTACGGGGACAGAATTGACTCCCACAATAAGAGAATAATATGGATGGAAATTATACGAGTACTCTCAAGTACCTTTACTACTTGAGAGCTTTTAGTTGTGTTACGATAAAAAATAAAAAAAATGTATGTACAGAATAGAGTCCTGTCCTCGACATGACATGAAAAGTTGCAAACCCTCTGGGTGCCTTTGTGATTCTCCATGATGCAATGCATCTAACTGTTAGATTCTAACACAATGCATAGCCGTATAGCCATATGAAAAAAGGCTGACTTCATAGGCTACCTATAGTAGCATCTCTGTTTTCAGTCATGAACACTTTCATACATAAAACACTTGATTCATAATGAAATGAACTCCTTAAATCCCTCAGCCCCCTCCTCCGTTATTTTGAGTGCTCAGATCGTTCCTATTTTTTCTGTTTCTGTCTCTATTGCATTGCTTGAAAAGAGTCTAGCAATTGACTTGAACCAAGAATTTGCCTAAACAAACACGGAAATCAACTAGTATTATAGGCAATGTTAAATTGTTTCATAATGTTATGAGCTGCCGTCAGAGTATGCAACAGGGAAACATTGTAGTATTTCTGGAACAGTATTCTTTTTTTTGGCTTTTGTGCCTCAATTGATAGTTACAGAGAAGATGGACAGGAAAGAGGGATAGAGAGAGAAGGAGAGAGTCATGCTGCAAAGGTCATCATGAACGGGACTCGAACACGCGGTGCGCTGTCAGGCCAGAGCCGATATGTGGCATGCGCCTGGACCACTAGGCCAGCCCTTGGAACAATATTTCTTTATGTGTTCAGTTTAATGTAATCTGTGTTTGTTGGTTAGGTGAATAACTGCTGGTTTATAATCAATGAATCTAATATAATCAGAGTAATGGAATATTTATATATATTATAACAAACAAATAAATCACAATATAAAAATCATATATAATCACATTATGATCCATAGAAAAATGTTTTGTATTCCTGTTTCCCATAGTATAAATGAGTTGGATTGCAAATGGCAATTATAAAGGTAATGCAGGAAATGGTTGATTAGTTTGTACAGGAAGACTCTGTTGAAGGGTAACAGTGAAGGAGTGCAGGGTGCTCCAGTGACCCACCTGGTAGAGTGCCTGTCAGTCGTTCTGCGGCTTCCAATCCCACTCAAGGCCATTTCTGCATGTCCTTCCCCTGCTCTCTTTCCCAGTTGCCCGTCTCTCCCTGCTGAAGATCAGTAAAAACCATGTTTCTTGAAATAATAATAGTGAACCAATATGAAAATCTACTAGAGAAATGCACACAATACACCCTTTATATATTACCCTCAATAATGTTCACTTTCACATGTTGCCAACAACCAAACACATTTTTTCATGCATTAGATCATTAAGGAGATGAGCTGAGAAGAAAACATACAGAGAAATCCCAGGAAACCTGCTGTTAATAACATGCCATTCTGATCGCATGCACTTGTATGCATTCCAATTTCCATTCTATCCCAAGCCATGTGCAAGCTTTGAAAGTCACTTGTCTCGTTGCATCAATACTGCCACCCAGTGCAGAACCTGAACATGCAAAGAGTTCTCATGTCCTCTGAGGACACATTCATTAGTAAATGAATACAAATTCCTTGTGAGGGAAAAAGTGATTATACACAGTAATATCTTAAATGTTTTGTTACATGTCAAATTAAATATTGATATTAAAACTACATTGCAATAGAAACCAATGCAATTAAATGTCATACAAAATTCACAATAGTGTCAAAGTTTTGTCATACAAAATTCACAATAGTGTCAAAGTTTAGGATTATATGTTTGTCATGTCTAACGACCTACCGATTTTAATTAATTGATTAAACTCTAATGAAGATTAACATTAAGTGGAATTGATTTCACCTGGTGCGGTATTACCCATAGTCTGTGTCAACAGCTGGATAAGGAGAGTAGGAGACCCCTGACCCCATGGTGAGAACGATCTATGGACCCCTCTAATCTAGAGAGACCCTTTGCAAGTGGATTAACCTTAGTTGAGACCACATTTCCACAAGCCAGGAGTAGTAGAGTCAGCCAGATTGGAGCACTGACACATCAGAGTATGCACAATGTACTCTTTTTCTAAAGCAGAACTAAATATGTCTGATATTTGTGACATCCTTTGCCAGGAATCCATTCCAAAGAAATGGCAATTATTTATGTTGATATACCGGAAAATTATTAGCGGTGTACTTTTTTTCTTCTTCAATGGAGCCAAGGACAAATATGAGCTTACAGCGTATTTTTCATGAATAGTCAGCCCACTGACAGCCGAATTGGGTTACCTTCTGCCAAAAATGTAATTTGTAATTCAATCCCTAAATTGGTCCAGCTTTAATTACATGGACCAAGTGACATGGTAGGATTTAATTTACGTCCTTGTTGGGAGAACTCTAGACACTGATGCTGCTACAGTACGTAGTAAGATATGCTGTTGTTCTCTCTATTATATTGCTCAGTTACGTGATGACATAAATTTGAGTCTTTATTGTTTGTAGAGGGGTACTGACTTTTAGTACCAAGTTAGAAGAGATGTGTCTGAATGCATGCTTATTAAGAACGCTATTTCAGTATATCAGTATATCTAAGCACTTTTGACATAAAACCATTATGGCTGTGGTTCAGAATGCTGACATCTTTCATAACAAATATCTTAATTGATACAAACGATCCACTGAATAATTTATTGTGAGATAAAAAATATATACTGCATGTCGTTGTCAGTTCAGTGTTGTATTTCAAATGCCATAAAAAATAATAAAAACCTTTAACAATTTAACAGAGGAGAATTTCCAGACTTGGCAGCTTATGCTAAGCATCAATTTGAAACAAAAGAATGTTGCTATTTCTAGACGTTTTCAATTTCCTAATAAAGTCTCTAATCATGAATTATTGACTATGCCAATAATGGGATGACCAGCACACTCAATGGAGACTTTGAGTCAGTTAAGTGTGTAATTATTGAAAATAGGTCTGCATGTATTGCTATGAGCTGGGGAGCACCTGTAAGCAGGGAGTAGGCTGAAGGCCCTACATCCTCCCGGTGGGGGCTCCTCACGGGCAGGAGTCAGTATGGGATGCAACATCAACACAACAGAAATGTGTGTGGGGTGGAATTAATCGGAATAACGACGAAATTGGACAGAAAAGAGAATTGGCTACTCTAAAAAAAAAAAACATCTGGGGGGAATGCCTCTCACTGCATATTCCATATAAAAGTAGCTTGTTACATCACATTCATAAACTATGTTGTTTACTAAAGAAATTAAGTCTAGAAAATGTTAAAAAAAAAAAAAAAACTAAAACAAAGGTAAAAATATATAAAACTACATTTTGTTATTTAATCACTGGATAAACTTTATAAGCTCTTCATTATTCAATGAACCTTAAATGTGATGCTCAGTACATGTTCTTTCAGTTCCATCACTGCCACAAAGCATCTCACAGAAGCAGATGGATATTAAACACTAAGAGGATTCCTCTTCGTTTGCATGATGCTCTGGACTTTTTGGTGGCACTATTCTCATCCTGACCGAGCACTCCTGGCTTATTGGGACCTCATCCAGTGAGCCAAGAGATGCTTTGGGTTAAGCTCTCTCAAAATATCACGCAAACAATACCACCTCCACCCACAATTACTTGCTTGGCAGACTGAAACCCCAGACAAACCACACAATGAGAACGTGGCATTACAATATATGGCCAGGTGGGATTAGAAAGTCAGAGTAGGGTCTCATGACTGAACTCTGGCCTTCACCCGGGCTCCCCGAGGTATGTGTGTAAAGGGCTCGGTGTCAGGTTTACTCACTTTAAGCTATACGCAGAGTCGCAGGCTTCACAGTTAAATCCTAAGGGTTCATTTAACTCAGAGTGTTACAGGTCCATTTGGTTACATTTTACAGTCTTAGAGTTAAGAAATCCACTAAATAAGACTAAAGATTGGAGTTTATTCACTGTGAAGTGTGCTTCAATTCAACCTTGATATAAATATTTCAACAATTAAAAGTACTTGCACTGCAAATTTGATGAATGTGTACAGAGATACAGAGATGAAAGCCAGCAAGCTTTCATCACTTCAAATCATTACTAAGTTCCATATCTGTTACACTGACTTATGTTCATAAAGATTATATTTTAATACTAAATAAATGATTGAATTACATGCATGTTGTCATCTGTTTGACTCAGTATACCATTACAGAGGTGTCCAAAGTAAGGACTGGCGCTGTCAGGACTTAAAAGTGCGGGGACATTATTGTGGGGGACACGATGATGTCATGACATACCATTGTGTATTAACCCGTCTGACACCTTGATCAAGTTGAGACTAACTGCAGTTAATTGCTGCACGTATGCAGCAGCCAATACAACGACTATTGCGCAGCTAAATGGAAACAGTGCAAGACCATGGCATGCACCAGCGCCTGTCGGGGGAAAATAAATAAATAAATAGACCAGGCATCCCCCAATAGGAGGACATTCAGACCCAAATGACCCCACCTCCGGAGCCTATACTGGATGTACAGACTGGGAAAATATGAATGCATTGTCACAGTGGATGGCAACAGTAGTGGAATGCACACATAGATAGGAGTGTGCATGTTTGTGTGCATGCATGGGCGACTGGGTGTGATGAAGTGTGTGTGTGCGTGTGTGTGTGTGTGTGTGTGTGTGTGTGTGTGTGTGTGTGTGTGTGTGTGTGTGGGGGTGTGTGGTAAACTCACAAAGTTAAATTAACACAGGACCTTATGTGCTATTAATATGCATGCAAGTACGCATGTCAACCAATGTGTGCCAGTCTGAGAGAGGAAGAAATGCTGAGGGGTGAGAGAACTGTCAAGAAGCACAAGGAAGTAGAGCAGAAGAATATGGGAGTGACATAAAGGAATCCTGGAACATTCTGCCTTAAGATGAGTGAGGGCTGCTAACAGTTGACCAGGGGCTACAAAGGTCGTTCCCATGGAAACCTTTGCTCGGAGAGATCGCTGACCCTCCCGCCTCGCGATACAAGCGGAGCACAGATTGTAGGTCACATATGGCACCAACGATCCAATCAGTCCTAATCTGGCTTGACTCATGGGTCAGAAATTATACCACAAAGCTGGTTTACACTCTCTGGCTTATCTCCTCCGCATTCTATAGTATGATAATGGCTGTGTTTAAGACAGAATTGATGTCCAAACGATTAAATGTGTACATCAAAAATGTGTGCCTGGGGTAAACACAGGCATTAGCAAAGTGTGCCCTCTCTGACCTCGGAGGTCATCAAATCCCAATAACTCAAAATGTGTTCAGTTTGAAATGAGTTCAATAGTCCAATATTGTGTATAGACTGAATATTAGCTTTCAGTATTAGCTAGAATATTGTATTTGTATAATTAATTAAAATTGATTATGATGTGTTATGTTACATTTTGAGATTTGTCCTTGTAAATTACACATAAGAAATTTAGATCTTAATTTAATTATCAAAGTTATGGCCACATCCCAGTGTTCAGTGTTCACCACCAAATGTTTGTGTGATTCTGCAGATTGTTTCCCAAGTTGTTGCCAAAGCAAGAGACTATGAGGGAAAACACTACTCAGTCAAGGCAGCAGGAAAAACACAATGGTTTAAAATTCTGTAGATGTCATGTTTCGGGTATGCAGAAATAGAAACGCCAACCTCTGTGGGACCTTAGTTTTATGTGCCTTTTGCCTTGAGCTTCCAGACTCACAAACGGTAATAGGGCTTAACGCAATGTACAATTTTGTTTAATTCAGAGAGCTGCTAAAAATCTAATTATAGGTCAAAGTCAGCTCTGTGGTCTGTATCACGTAAATTCTTAATACTCCAAATCAGTTATCCATGATTTGTACATAGAAGGAACGCAAATTGTCTCCATCCTGTGGGGTCAAGTCAAGTGACATTGCCACATGTACGCGATTTACCCAAACGCTCACTATTCAGCTGGTTGTACACCTCAAATAAAGAGCACACTGATAAGGATGTTGCATCTAATCCGGATGTAATCACCATTCACCAACACAAAACATGAGGAAATTGATCTCTCTGGAAAGGCTCAGACAGCTCAGGGAATACATATATAGCATTTCATAGAAACGGACAATTTAGTTGGGGAGTGGCAGACAGAGCTTCCAAATATTCTTTCTAAGTTCTATCAAATGTATCCATTTGATTTCCCCAATACTTGTCTTCCGTTGGGGCTCAACAAAGTGGCACTCTACATGTACGGGGTCATGCTCGGTCAGACTCAGTAAAAAAAAAAAAAAGCCTCCCAATCTCTGCGTCTCTCCTCATTCCATCACAGCCCTGTGGTTGGCGATTTCATGAGTGAGCGGGTAATAAACACGGGTGACTGGGTTCTCACCTTTTCCTGAGATCTGTGAGTGAACGGGCGTCTGCAGTGGACAGGTCTGTAGTGGCCATATGGGAGTGATTGGGTTTTATTCTCATTGATGGTTGGAGTAATAATGCATTTCAATAACTGAACTTCATTACAATAACCTGATTTCTCAAAAATTTGAAGAGGCCTTAAAGCCTTAAAATAAGTATTTAGATTTTAAATTTTAAAATGTACATCACTCAGAAACATCTTGAAATGGTGTGTATCGCGTGTATTCATGGCATGCTGCTGCATGAAATACTCAAATTAAATACTAAATTACAGTATGTCAATTGTATTTTTTTTTTATCCAGTTATTCTATTGTGTATGCAAAGTAACCAAAATAAAAAAGTCTGAGATGCATTATCCCTGGGAGTGGATTATGTTAATGAATAACAGCCGTACCATTTCCAGCAGGTAATCTGTTATGAATAGTATTGTGAAAGTGTGCGCCCATATGGTGGATGCTTTTATACAAAGTGCCTTGCTATGATGTGTTTAGCCTGTGGGCGGTGCCGTGGGAATTGAACCCCTAATTTCTGTAGTGCACGGCCACAATACAGTAGAACTCCCAACACTGTCTGTTTCTCATATACTGTCTGTTTCACATATACCCATGTCTGACTCATCTGTCAGAATAAAAGAGTTAAGGAAAAGAAATATGTTTCACAGGAAATCCAACCCATCCCCCACCAACTCATCCAACGTCATGCTTTGTTCACGCTTCAGTCATACCCATTACTTATCACAGGAGCATTTCTTTACGTACAGTCGTACACGGTTTATCTTTGTAGATCATATTTACAAGGAAAGAGTATCACACCATCCGGAGTGTAAATCGTATTTACAATATTAAATGGGTATGTGGTGTGTTCAAGCTAGAGCAGAGTCCTTTATAATTCTTTATTGGCCAAGTTAGTTAATCACAGGTTTAATTTTTTTATCTAATTTAATTTTAATTGTACATTTGCTGAGGTTGTTTTGGGATAAGTCTCTTCAAAGACAAATTAATTATTACAGAGCATACATAAGAGCACACAGATTGCATGCAATTAATCAAAATTAAATTAAAATTAATTAAAATAATGTAAAATGACGTAATGTATTTTGATAATGCCCTGTTTTTTAAACATATATAGTGTATACATCAAGTGGCATCTGAGGTAGATGTTTGACGCATGATTAATGTGGTTGTTGGGTGATGGAGCCCACTTGGATACGGTATCTTACCGGTAATTATTAATTTATGTTTGTAGCCAGGGCTGCAGCTAAGAAATGTATATTCTGTCAACCATGTCAAAATCTTAACCCCCCCCCAGGTCTATCAGTAATTGATAGGTTAGGTAGGTTGATAGGTCGATAGGTTAGGTAGTTGATAAAACGCATTTATATATAAATGCGTTGATTCTGTGATATTCGAAATAAAATAATACTAAACCTGCTTCTTGATTATTCAATTAACCTACATAAGCAAGATTAAGTCTGTTAGAGATTCTAAATATCGGTTTTGATATATTTTTGGTTAATTGCCCACACCTAATGTACAGTATAACAATGCCTGGGTCACGGTTATGTACCTCAGTGATCCTTGGTCTCGTCTCTGTGCCTTGGGAATTGTGTGGTCATGATGTTGCATGGTATGGTGATGTGGCATGGCAACATAAGATGATGAATTATCACCTCAGTTTGTGTTGGAAATGTGTTTTTGTTCATTCTTTTAAAAGTGAAATAGAAATACTTTATATGCATTATATTGTACTGTGTTTGTCATCATGATGCTGCCTCTCTCTCTCTCTCTCTCTCTCTCATAATTTAATCAACTGTACCACATTAAAAAACAATTGATTAAATGGCGAAATGTTCTAGCAGTCAAAACTATAGCCATAGAGCCAATTTCATTAGAGCCAATCGGCACAATAGAGCCAATAAGAACCATCTGACTCCAACAAACACCACAGCCTAGCCTGTTCTCACACTCATGTTGCCCTTCTGAACCGGAGGAGGCTGTATCTTTAGCCTAGCCTGTTCTCACACTCATGTTGCCCTTCTGAACCGGAGGAGGCTGTATCTTTAAAATGTCTTCTGGGTTCACTGAGCATGATGGAACTTGGTCCAGTCAAGTGCACCCAGTGTGAGTGATCTGGCCTTTTCTTACTACTGAATCATGCAATGCTCAACCTCTCAGGCTGCTTGTTTTAGGAAAGCAAAAAACTTGGCAAAGAGAGAGAAGTGAAATTGGCATAAAGGTGACGAGAGCTGGACTTTGACAGTAAGGCGATCTGAAATTGCCTGTAATGCCTTGTCTGTAAATTGGAAAAATTGACCTTGCGTGGAGAGGTGACACAAGCATGCACTCTGGTTTGGTTCAGTGGCACAGTGAGGTTTCTGGAGCAAGCTGCAGCAGAGCCTGAAGGCCAAGCAAATATTTCATGAGTAATTTAATATCTGGAACATTAGAGAAAGCTCCACTCAAGAAACCGGCCCGGAAATAGACAGTGATCTGGGACGAAAAGAGGTAGGGGGGGTCGACAAAATGAGTAGTTATTGCTGTACAACAACTCTCCTCCAAGTCTGCCGGAGGCACAAGTCTCAACGGGTACCTTGAAATTTCAATCGCTGCCCCACTATACTCTGGGTCTGCACTTGGGCTATAGTGTTTTATATTTCTTGTCGATAGTATGTATTTTTTATTAAAAAACATTAACGTTCCGTTTATTGAATTTTAAGTGTTTTGTTTTTTGAGTGGTGCAACCACTCCAAGGAACAGCAATGTCCGTGTTCACCTATGTGCTGGTTCATACACCTATGTGTTGGTTCATGAGCACCAGTATGACTATTAGTACCAGTAGGGTACTGTTGTTGTGCCAGAAACAGAGAGAGAGAGAGCGAGCGCTGCACTGTTGCCTGATAATGAGAGAGAGAGAGAGAGGGGGGGGGGGGGGGGGGAATTGCACCACTCAGTTCACACGGGTGTGATTTTTTTTGTACAAAATCAGAAATAATAATAATACATTTAATTTATAATGCACTTTACATTTGAAACAAATCTCAAAGTGCTACAAAGCAGAATTATTTAAAAGGAAAAATAAGAATAAAAACAATTGAAGCATTCTGTGATCACCAAAGCAGCTAAAAGGTTAGAAAAACACTAGGCAAATGCCTTGCTAAAAAGGAAGGTCTTTGGTCCCTTTTTAAAAGCATGTGGTGCTCTCAGGTGGTCGGGGAGGGCATTCCACAACCGAGGAATTACGGTAGTTCTTTTGAGTGTGTTTGATGTATGAGCGAAGGGAAATAAATTGACAGCGTCATAAAGAGTTAATATATAATATGATATGTATTTTTGTGTTATTTTTATGCTATGATGATGAATTGAATACACAGGACCACAATGGAAACAAGTCCCCAAGACCTTTTTGCATTATCCTTTCAGCCTAAATCGCACCAAGCCTTGGCAGCACATCACCCCCACTACACGCGTATACACAACTGCACTGGCTTCATGCTAATTTCCCCATCAATTACTGTACAAACTCCTCCTTCTCAGCTACAAATGTCAAAAAAACGCCCTGGCTCCACAGTAGTACCTCTCAGGCCTCCTCTATAAACCTTCTCTGAAACCGAACCTCAAACCTGGACGTCCTCTCTGTCTGGCTGTCCCTTATACAAACAAACAAACCTTGGGGGACAGAGGCTTCAGTGTGGCAGGCCCCCCACCCTGTGGAACTCTCTCCCAATAGACACTGGACTGTTTTAAGGCTTATTAATATTATTTTGTTCTCTCCCCATTTCCTGTCAGCCTACTGTCTGTCCCTCAATAAAAAATATAAAATAAAGGCGAAAGCCACAAAAAAAAAGTGTCCTCTCTGATGAATGAAAGCACGGCACGCTGTATGCAATTCCCGCGTCCATCACAGGAAGTCATGTTTGGAATCTTAAATAGTTATTCTTAATCACACTGTGGGGTGTCCAGGTAGTGGGCAGTGTAGAGGCAAAACATTCAACCACCATCACAGAGAGACAGGTTTGCTGCCTGAAGCATCCAAACAAGAAGGAGGCACTGAGCCTTCCTTGTTTGGATCAACCAACACAAATGGCAGTGTTTGGAGGTATGAAGCTGGCAGGGCGTTTTGCCCTGCCAACATACAGACGAAAGACTGTGGGCTGGTCCAAATGGGGCAAGGTGGGGGGGGGGGGGGTCTCTGGTGCACAGACTGCTATTCTGTTCTCTGAAATAAAACTATGCTACAAACAAGTCAAAAGAATTTGGTTAAATTAGTTTGTCCTTGGCAGATCGACCTTAGATAAACTAGGAAAACAATCAAGCACAGTGCAAGGTCATTTATAAAACAAATGTTCACAATACCAAGGGTGTTGTAGTAATACATTCCTCTCATCATCCATGCTTTCCTTTGCCAAATGACTTCTGTACGGTACATCTGAGTGTGTGCAGTGGTTAATGGCAGGAGCACTGGAGAGTTTGTCGTAAATCTACTGAAAATAAACATAATTTGCCATCTACTGTGTACTGTCACAATGTGAAAGCAGCATTTGTTGACCAGGGTCAAGTCATTACTGCCTGGTGGACTAGACCTAGAAAATTTGCAATTTAGGTGACAGATTACCATGCAGCAAGTATTTCACATTGTCGGAACATTGTTACATCATATACTGGATAGTATGTCAGTAGCAGTGCAGCCAGGATCTGCCAAACAGAAGGAGGAGGTTTAGTACCTTGCTCAAGGTGTTCACACAGTAACATTTTAGCATGGTAGCATAGCATTTCACTTGTGACTGTGACATTTAAACTGAAAGGTTAAAGAGAGACAAACTATGCAGAGTACATTTGGGATGTAGTGGTACTGTGTATAATTACACACAAACAACAGAAATGTTTGAAGGTGTGGTGCTTCTCTAGGCCAGAGCAATGGAATATACCAACCAATGCCTAAACCTATTAGCTTCCCTATTCTAGGCATGTCATAATATTGCATGTTTTATTATAATTGTATGTACCAATGTCTGTTCTTTGTTGTTTTGTTTGTCTGAGACCAAGGACCACAATGTAAACAAGTCTAAGACTTTATTGTGTTTATCCTTGATGTTCTTGTTCATGAGAAACATGTGTGTATATTTCATATGTTTTATTTTAACCAAAAGTAAAATAAATCAAGTCAAATCAAAAGCAGAATATTCTGCAAACATTCTGCAAAAAAATGCAGATCTACAAGCTATTTTCGGCAAAGAGAAGAGATTTGATGTAGAGGGGGAAAAGCAGGAAAACAAGAATAGACCCCTGAGGGACCCTGGTCAACTAAGTATAGGGTTTGAGTGGTTAAGGACAGTGCTGCTCTGTGCAAGCTGTGGATAACACAATAGACACTGTAATAAGAATGTTATCAAATTTGAATTTGGTTATGGATTAAAACCATTTTAGCATCAGACCATAGTTATAATGGTAAGTTCGATCCTGGGAACCGCTAACTGTGTATAATGATATCCTTCTACCCTAATAGACGTTAGGGGTGTAGGGGTACACGAGCACATGGCCGTTTATCCGTGGTCCTTCTCCTAACAAACCACACTGTTAGCACACATCTCTCCATGCAAAATAAAATCTGTACGCTCCCAGAATCCAGCTGCACTACATTGCATCCACGCAACTGTCATATTTACTGTACAAATATTACTTTTGTCAAACACACTGTTATTGCGCAACATTTTGCTGTGATGCAAATTAAAAAGCAATAGACACCCTCGTTCTCTGCCGATAACGACGACAAGCCTCTCTTATTTACTTATGATGGAGTTGGTGAACCTTTGATGCCCTCTGCAAAGGAATTTAGGCTACCGTATACAAAATTGGCATATTCCAAATCACAAAAAGTCAGTGAAATATTAATATTTTATTCCTTGGAACACAATATTTGCCTACATACGCAAACCGCCTTTGCCAGCACGACAAATCTCAGGTTTAGTTAATTTGTCTAGTGACTACCCCCGCCTCCTTATAACCCCCTAATGTATTCCCTAACCTGTATATATTTTTGTTATTTTTACCTTCTATGATGATTTGAATTGTGTTGTTATTTTTCATGCCATGATTATGAATTGAATACCCAGGACCTGAATGGAAACAAGACCGCAAGGAAATTTTTCAGTGATCCCTTTGGACCTGTGTTTGACTGTACCCTGTACTGATTACATAAAGTATTCAATCAATCACTCCCTTTGACTCTGCAAGTCTGAGAAAACGATTGGCTTGAAACCACAAGACCATAATACCCAACCCATATTTTATATAGTTAGTTGTCTTGTCTTATTGGCCGATATTGTTGAACTGTGAATGTATATGATTAGTTAGTTGTTGTTTTTTTTAATGTAAATGTTGTTTGAAATGTGTTTCAATTACCCTGATTACCCACAAGCCAAAACGTTGGTCTGATATGAAAGTTGTTCTAGTACAAGTGTTGCTAGAGTTTTGATATCTCCAGAACTTTTCCCTTCTACAGGCACCTTGGAAGTGGACGAAGCTGCACCTTTTCACCTTTTTAGAAAGATATTGTGAAACTGACATTAAGATCGATGGCTGCCAACGAGGAAATCGACACATGCACTTAGCTGTCCATATACCATAGTCTCCATGTGGTCTAAGGAGGCATTGTGTGATAATATTGGACAATGTGGTGACAGATCAGCTGGTCTATCAGAAAAACCATCTCCCTGTAATTGAAGTGAAATATTGCTCATTTAAAGCTGCTGTAAAAAGTACACGTTTTTCCTCCAGGGCAATTACCATCCCCACTAAAATGTTGGAATTGAATAATAGGATAATTTTTGGTTAATTGTTTTTTTTTTAATTCTCAAGCTAATTGTCATACTATAATAAATCCTCAACAGGAAAAGCTAGTTTTCAGTAACCTATTTTCTTTAAATTACTATTCACAAAATTGTCCCACAAGAGGGTAAAATGCCATTGCCAAACAAGGCTCCATTTCATGAAATAGTTACCCATCATTTTACTTCATACAAAGCTTTGAAAACCAGCCTTTATAGTTGCATCGCTACTAGGCTTCTATAATTATGTTTGGACGATCTCCCACAGAATGGAATTTGTAAAACTACAATAGCTGGATTGGCATTGACAGGATTGATTTACACAGAAACATTTCATCTTTGTTTTTGGGAGATAAAAAGTCATGTCTACTCTACAGTAATTTGCTGTGCTGAACCAAAATGTATTGCTGCCGTGCCATGGTGTATGCGTCTTGGATGCCTGTGTGTCCATGTGAAGCACATGCACATACATATACACAGTAAAATCCTTAGTGTTAATTCTGAGTGTACAAATGTTAGATTTGTAGATTTGTCTACTGTGAGGATGCAGAGAGTGACCCATGCCATAAGGCTTGACATCAACAAGCGCGTGTCAAATAAAGGTCAGAAATAGTTGGCCCTCTGATCTATCCATGCAGAGAATCCATCCATATCACCCTAGGGGAACTACTGCCTGTTAAATCTGTGTCAAACTACATGAGGCCAATACACCGGGCACCCTCCACTGCATGTCCCAAAATGATAATACAATTGACGCAAACAATGCAGCGTGACACAATGACAAGCTTAGCAGAGATAACTCTCACCATGTGACTCGACACCGACTACACTGGGTGCCCTCTTTTTGACCTTTTAAATGGTGCATAAGTGGTGTTTACAGTGGTAGCTAGCTATCCATCTATAATGTAACAATGTAGAAATTGAATGTTACAAAATCGTTTTTGTTTCTCCCAATCCACTTCAATGTGCAGCAGTAGTTCAGAAAGCATTCAGTAATAACTTCAAAAGTGCAATAGATTATATTGGACTGCATAACAATTTTCGAAGAAATCTGAGCTGCTGACGCAAGAAGTCTATTTATACAGAAGACTTTATTATAATCTATTATACAGTAGGCCTATTAGTTCAGCGTTCTATATGTACCTCAAAATACAGACATTATACTATAACATCCACCCATTGCTGCTAAAACGTATTTGTATTGATGTTGTTAAAACACCCCGAACGCCTGGGGTTATTCAATCCATTACATTTATAGCAGTGGAGAGCTTTTACCGACGGACCGGATGTTATCCCGGATGTGGCTGAAGCAGCTAGAAAGATGTAGCCAACAGCTCTAGAGGCGTTCGGCAACATCGAATGTTGTGCAAAAGACGCTCCCAGCCTGTGGAGCGATGCGATCGGTTTTGATATCAATAATCTCCGTCCTTTTGATCAATCTTCGTCCTGGGCGCTGGGCGTTACTAAATTGAAAAGGCGGAGAACTTCGTCCTGTACGCTCAGGGTGTTAAGAGTCTTCCGGAACATGCCACACTAAACATTTCGCTGCTTGTATTTGTATAGGTGAATGACCAAAAGCCCTCTTGATTCTCCACCTCACTAAGATATGTTTATTATATTTTTTTACAATTATAATTTGTATCCTATCTTTGCTTTGTTTCCAGTCTTTAAAGGCCAAGTTTGGGTTCATGTTTTAGGTTGTTATTTGCTTCATTCTGTAGTTTTAACAATTTTAGCTACTTTTCACGGGGGGTTGGGGGCATTCGAACAAGTTGCTAAATATGTCTTCTTCTTTTTTTGACAAAATGTTACAGCAATTTATTTATTATTATTTACTATAGTCCTACTAGATCCCAGATCTGGTCACAAAAGATCACAGGATCTATTGAATGTGAAGGGGGAGTTGACAAACTGCCACACAGTATGGCATCCCTCTAGTAGTCACGTTGTTCATTCAGACACACGGAAAACAACTACTGTGGCCAGAATTCCCTGGGGTCTAGTAGGACTATATTAAATAATAATAAAGAAATCGCCTTAACATTTTGTAAAATAAAAAAAAAAAAAAACTTTTAGCCACGTGTTCGAATACCGTAAACTGTGGTTGAAAAAAACCAAAGTTGTCCTTTAAATTGACTGTGAGATACAGTATGTATGAACAAAAACAAATGTGTTCTGCAAATGCCTTCTTAAGCTGTTTACTCAAAAGTAATTTTATATTTTGATTATATTGTATAATGTATTCATTTCTCATTGCACTTTTATTTTATACATTTTATTGTGTTGCTTTTATTTTTCTTATTTATTTTAATTTGTATACAGTACATTCCTTAACTTTTGTGCTTTATAAATAACGTGTTTTATTACCATTATCGTTAACTTATTATTATAAATGTAACAATAAGAGAAACAATGGCACAGTATCATGAGTTGCATGTCAAAATCAAAGGATTTGGGAGACCATATGAATGAAAAAAACATAAAACAGCCATGAAGCATGAAGGAGCACTGGCAACAGATGGAATTTGACCCATTTGACATCTCATGAAACTCACATCAAAGCCACAATTACTGGATTCATTGCATGTTGCAAAAACATGCACACAGACACACATTATGCACACACACACACACACACACACAACTACCACCTACGAATGCATTACACGCGAGCTTGAGGGCCATTTGCTGACCTACATAAGCCACAGTGTTTTAGTAGCTCCTAGCGGTTATGCTGTGCGTGTCCAGATGCCCTTTTCTATGCACTGGGGTGAAAATAGGTCAGGGGTCAGGGAGAAAACCAATGAAAAGCAAGCGTCACGTAATCAGCAGCGGGCCCATTGGAGAAGAATAAAGATGGCCTGAACCACCTATCCAATGAAATGCACCGCAGAGTATTTCCTTGGCAGCCTACGCTCACGCATTAGACGCTCCGGGCATCAACCCGTCACTCAAAACAACATACAAGGGGTCCACGGGTATAAGGGTGGGGTTAAGGGGGTTGTATGGGGACACACTAAACAGACGGAGTGTCTCAGTTATTGTCTGGAGCTCATTACAGCAGCTAAGCTATAGAAATGTTCATTAGTGTGCAGTTTGGAGGCTCAATATTGACCGACTGGAATCTAAAGCACTTACAGGGGACTTATTGTACTGAAGGTCGGAAAGCAGGGTATTATTACAGAAAGCCCTAATAACAGCCCTGAATGATCTAAGGGCTATTTTATTATCCTATTACACTCTCAGTATATACAAGTATTGCAGATAAACGGTATAGTTATTATGAGATGCATACTTGCATAGCTTGTGGAGGGTTCCACTGTACAACCATGACGTTAAGCCGTGAGGATCCATATCATACTATTATTGAGTGTCAGATGAGAATTTTCTGGAATGTTCTGAAGGCTCAACCACTCTCCACAGCGCTATATTTATAACATTCACATGAGCATTTTTGTCAATTGGCACCAGTTAATTTCCCAGCTCCCCACTAATAGGTTACTCCTGGATTGATACTCTGGCAGACAGTGCACAAGGTTACATTGCCCTCTAGTCTGTAGAACAGCACAAAATGAGATGCTAAATCCTGGTTTGCCCCCTGGGATCTTTCTTGATTGCAATTTTGAATCTGGGATGGAAAATCCTGTGGGGTTTCTGTTGGTGGCAACCATTGGCATAACTGCGTAGATGGAAAGGCATGCCAAGTAAAATAAATAAAATAAAATAAAACACTTGATTGCCAAGACACGGGTGATATGTGTTTTAACAGTGCACTGCCTTCAGCAGTGACAGAGATGACAGTGAATGCAAGCAAACAGTACAGTCTGTCTTCATTCTAGAACTATTTGAATGAAAAGGCATACTCAAATCACAGAATTCATGAAATGTGTGTGAAATTAGGATTCTTCAAATGTGAGCCATTCTGGTCCAAAGACAATCTGTTGAGTGTTGCTTGGCTCAGATGTGAACTGAAGACAGAGCACAAAGGCCATCTAGTGGCCAATTCCCTGCATTTCACCACATCTTGTCAGTTCTCAAGAAGGGCTTTCCCACACAATCACACTACCAATAGAGCATCACAGTACCGCACCGTCGAGAGACCCGGAAAATAAATCCCTGTTCATTTTCATCATAGACTTTTCAGAAAGTATTTATTTAAAGACGTTTAAGCTGCGGACAAAGCCAACTCTTGTCGTGACAAATCATGACAACAAACACAATTTTTCGGGCTGAACAAATAATTAGAAAGAAGAAGAAAACGGCAGATTTAAATACTTTTTTTGTTGTTTTTCTTCTTTATAATTATTTGTTTGGTCCAAAATATTGTGTTTGTTGTCATGATTTGTCACGACAAGAGTTGGCTTCGTACGACGCTTATAAGGTCTTTAAATAAATACGTTTTGAAATGTCTATGGGAAAAATGCATTGGAAACTATTTAGCATAGCAGTGCAGTGGAGGCAATTTTGCAGATAGACAGCCCATTCATACACACCACAGAGATTCACAAAAATATTCATATTATTATTTTTTAAGCCAGAAACCAAGCAAACCAGGCCCCTGGTGGAATGTGAAGTGAACTTCTGGCACCTCACAGCTCACTACTATACATGAATTGTAATAAACAATAACCTTGTTTCCAGGAATAGGTGTATTCCAATGTGTTGCTCATAAATCATGGATGTCAAGCTCAAGCATGGTTCAACAGTGTGTCAAACACAACTCTTGCATCCTCAAGTAGGCCTACTGGAATGATGAAAAGCAAACACAATTCACAAGATCTTCAAAAGCTTGGTCCCAAATCAAGACACCAGTGAGCCAACTACTAATAGTATCATCCAGAGCTAACTTTATGAGCACAGTGACAGTGCACACATGGTGACTAATATGTGGGGGACCGTATACAAACATATTTATGATTCAGCCCATTCATTTGTGAAAGCTCAAACTATCCGAGTCCAAAAAGTCTTCTCAAATCTACATAACCGTATCACCAGAGGACTATGGTCCAATACATACACTGAGTAAATGCATTGAACAAATCAACAATTGGTAACTTGTGCCAACATTTTCATCAATTAAACCAAGACAAAACTGAAGTAATCGTTTTTGGAGCCAAGGAAGAAGGATTGTTAACCTCTAGCCATGAGTCAAAAACCATGGCGTAGTCATGGACTTACACCTAAATGATTAACAGCCACCTAAACACAATCACAAAGTCAGCTTACATCACTTCAAAACGATAGCACGGGTTATGTACCAGACTTATGTATCAGCAGGATCTAGTATTGTATTTATTGATTCATTTGACTACATGTAACGCTGTCTATACAGGTCCCCCTAAAAAAACCAAACAGACAACTGCAGTTGATTCAGAAAGCTGCTTCTCTCCAACCACCTTTTTGTTCCATCAATGCAAGACATGACCTTTCAGAGTTGGCATGGGAAGGGCATCAAATGGTTTAAAGACCTATTTATAGAAGGGAGCTTTGTAATATAATGAATTGTGTAATGTAAACATGCTGTAAAATGCATAAATTATGTATTGTAAAACATGCTGTAATTAAAAATGTGAAATGGTGTCTTATAAACCCATGAGGGTTGGGCACAAGGTGTGCATGACACGAAAATAAATAAACAATCAATCAAAATCAATCAATCATATCCTTTGATCAAATTTTAATGAAATATAGTCTACCTAGACCACACTTCTACAGATTTCTGCAGGCCCGACATTATGTGAGCTCTATATTGCCTGGCTTCCCCAATAAGCCTAATGCTAACCCTATTGATGAATTTCTGTCTTTTGACCCAGCGCCATAATTTCAAATTCGAGACCAGCTAGATAAGATAAAGACCGACTGGGAAAACTGACTGATGAAGTATGGGATTCTATTTTTTCTTCTATACACAAGTCCTCTCTTTGTGCACGACATTGCTTAGTGCAGTTTAAAATAGTCCATAGAGCTCATATGTCTAAGGCTAAACTGGCTAGTATTTATCCTGACGTCACTCCTACCTGTGACAAGTGCAAGAGCGGTGATGCAACTTTGATCCATCAGTATTGGATGTGTCCTAAATTACAACCATTTGGGGGAATGTGTTCAATACTCTATCCAACATTCTACATCAAAATCTTGACCCAGATCCCTTAGTGGCTCTCCTTGGCACTGCTGGAAGGGATGACCTTCCTTTAACACGCATAGAGGGTCGTAGACTTTGCCTTATTGCTCGCTAGGCGTGCCATTCTGCTCAAATGGAAGGATGCTGCCCCGCCCGTGCTCCGTCAGTGGCTTTGTGATATAATGTCCTGTCTTGAGTTAGAGATGCTAAGGTTTTCAATTGCCGGCTCTGAGAAAAAGTTTTACAAGACCTGGGGCCCGTTTATGACATTCTACCACAACACACAAACTGCATAGTGTGCCGTGCCTATGCCTCGGCCAACACCAAACCACAACAGAAACAAAATCTGCTCTGCTATGAAAAATCTGCTTTTTATTATTATCTTTTTATTTTATTATTGTAATTATGTATGCATGTATTTCTGTGTATATGTGTACTATATACACTGTATATAGATTTATTTATTTTATTTCCTCCAGACTGTTTTTCCGACTATCCTTGGGATTGTGGGTGGGGGGAGAGTGGGATAGGGGATTGAGTTTTATTTTCATATTTTATGTCTGTTTAATACTTTCCCCTGGGCTTCTGTTACAAAAACCTGAATAAAAAGATTTTGAAAAGAAAGAAAGCTGCTGCTCAACTCCTTACTAATACGCAAGAGGAAAATTAGCAAGAGAGGCCAACTTTGCTTTACTTCCCGTATCTGCGTGAGGTGGGCGGTAGCATTATTAGGAGACGGGAAGAATGTTGGAGTCTATTAATTTACATTTGGGAGAATGAACGTGAACACAGCTTCTGAACCATTCCTTAACTCCATGGTCACTGAACTAAATACTGGACCCAATCATCACAAGGCACACAATATTTACAAGATATTCATAGTAAAATGGCTTCTTTTAGCGAGACAAATCAGGAGAAAATCTACTTTGTTAATGACATTTTTGTATCCCAGCAACAAACTCTTGCGAGAGAAGCAAACCACGCCTACTATATTTAGGAGACCATTTGTAGGCTCTGTGTACCGGCATTTCGCCTATAACTCCAATGAAGTTGGCCCATCTTCATAAATAGACCATCTTTGCTAAAACCAAGAAAGTGGCGCATATCACTCCCTGTGTGTCAAATAATTGATTTCAAAATACTAGTGTTGTTGGTCTATAAAGCTTTGTCAAATTAGCCAAAACACAATTCTGATCTTGTACGATGTCATGCACCATCCAGACCTCTCAGGTCACATGGAAAAGGTCTACTTTCTGTCTCTATAACCAAACATAAACAAGCAGCATTTTGTTTTTATGCACCACATATCTGGAACAAACTCAGAGAAAACTGCAGGTCTGCTGCCACTCCAATTTATTTTAAAACACAACTAAAGAAAGACCTTGTCGCTGCCTTTGATGAACTGTGCTATACAAATAAAACTGTACCTATGGGACATACCGGTAGTTAAATACTGCCATGATCAAATCAATGGATTTCCCTTTTCTAGTTTATGCTGATGAACAATGTGGTACTTTATAAAATGTGCACCATATTATACTATGGTGCTACCTGCTGGCCAATACAGGAACTCCACCAAAATAAATGGACATTCATCACCAAACCCAAACAATACTTAATACTAATAATACTATAGCAGTATTTCTTGTACTGAAGACTTGAACATTAGCATCCATATTCTGCAGGTCCTCCTGGTCTTATACAACCAGTCGAATGTGAAGTTCGTAAATGTTTTGATCAATTATGTAGATCTTCAAATTGACAGTATGTCTGGCTTTTTTCCTTGTTACTACTTCCCTCATCTAATCAACCAAACATCACCAAACAATAGCCAATAGCAACAGAATAAGCTGGTTAGCATTGGCAGAGAACAATATATGGCACATTTTCCTTGGGTGCAGCCCACAAATTCAGCTCATCCCACAGATGCATGATCCTTACAACTGGGGCATCGTTTAAAAGGAAATTATGTTTTTGCGGCTTTCACCTTTATTTTATATATTTTTTATAGAGGGACAGACAGTAGGCTGACAGGAAATGGGGGACCATTGATATTAATTATTGATAAATTGGGGGGAGTACAGACCAGCCAAGGAATTATATACAGTAGGGTGTAGCATTTAACAGGGTTAAGGTTCTTGTGAAGAAAATTACTCTTCGCAGCTACACTGTCACTGTACTATATTGCATAAATTAATATTGCATTACATTTCCTACGAGTCAAGCAGATATGATTGAAATAGTAGATAGAATTAATCTAGGAGTAGTGTCAATTCCTTGTGCAGTCTGCACACTTTAACAACTAGTACTTGCACAGCAGAACTGTACTCAGACAGAGCTTACCAAGCATCCTTGCATCTTCAAGCCATACCAGAGGCTCCGTCATCTGGTCCCTGTGGAGTGCACTGCACGTCCCTTGGTGAGTCATGTGTGCCCAGGGTGTGACTTCTCCTGTTACCTGCGAGGGTCAAGCACCCACTCATTAATTGAAACCATTGACTGATTGAATACTTAATTAATAGTTTGCAAAGACCAGCACAGGGGAGTACAGTACAGTTTATAACAAGAATAGTCGTATAGCCCTAGAATGTCTGTGATGTTGACTTACATACATATATGGACATACATCCATACATGTCAGTATTTCACTAATCACAGCCATAGATCGGTCGCCACCACTCGGCAGTTAGCAACGGTGGATGCGCGGCATAAATGTGAGTACTCACTCAATAAATAATTCCAAAGACTTGGAGTCATATATTGTCTTCTAGTTTCATATCCATGTGAAAGTTCTGGCAGAAAACGTTTGTTTAGTCAAATATCTCCACATTCTCTGACCGATGGAGTCGGATGGACTGAATTTACCTAAACTTCCTCTGATCACTACAGGCACAAACATCATCACAAATTGATCAGGGAAGCACAAATGTATGGTGTAATTAATTACTCTACAGGGCCCACACCTATTGCAACGCATCTGCCAATTGTGTGCTCCAAACATTTGTGCTTCCCCGGTCAATTTGTGATGACGTTTGTGCTTCCCAAATTCAGTCCATTGGTCATTCCGGGAATCCGGGCCCCTCGCACAGTCACGAATACAAGCGGCCGAAATGAGTTTTCTTCAACGGGTGGCTGGCATCTCCCTTTAGAGATAGGGTGAGAAGTTCAGTCACGCAGGAGAGACTCAGGCATCTGGTTAGGATCATAGGATGCCTCTCGGGCGTCTCCCTAGGGAGGTCCTCGAGGCACGTCCCACTGGGAGGAGACCCCGGGGGAGACCAAGGCACAGTTGGAGCCAACACATCGACTCACTGGCCTTGGAATGTCTCGGGATCCCCCAGGAGGAAGTCACTAATGTTGCTCTGGAGAGGGAAGTCTGGAGCTCTCTTGTCAATGTTTTAAAAGAAAACTTACTTCATATTACATATACTTTTGAGATATTTTGGATATTTCCATATCCTAATTCTACTTTGAGGGCCGGGGTATCAGAGCTATTTATCACACAAGTTAACTGACAATTAAACAACACAAACACAGACATAAACAAACTAACCTTGATCAAGATGGTCATCGGCCATATGACAGGCTCAACAACCAATGACAATTAGCTTAAAAGGATCCCTGGCTAATAAGACAAATATGCCTTAAAACATTATACTAAAACTAAATTTTATTTTTTTCATAAATAGCCTAGAGAATCTTTCACTCAATAGGAGCTGCTCCTGTCGCAAATTGATGATGTCATTGTCCATGTCCATGTGGTCTAGCCCTAGAGTATACTATAAGGTCTAGCCCTATGGAATGTATGAAGTGCATATGGTAATAAAACCAACTTTATGCTTCCTAAGGATAATATGAGCATCAAAGCAATATTTTAAATAATTTTTAATCTACGTCCGAGCATAGACATGGTAACGCCCCGCCTGCCTCCGATTGGCCTACCGACACTGCCCGTCTTGCCTGTCCTCTGAGATGCAAGGGTACTCCGTGGTGGGAAATAATACAAGTACAAGAGAATGGCAACACGCGACAGTAACTTGTAACTTTAATTTTTGTAGAAGAGCTCCCGACCGGATCATACGGACTTTTGAAACAGAGACCAGGCTTTCCTCTGAGGTGGTGGAAAGCCTGGTGAGGTGAGGTTACATGCTGGATACTGGATTATTATTTCCCACCACGGAGTAGCCTTGCATCTCGGAGGACAGGCAAGACGGGCAGTGTCGGTAGGCCAATCAGAGGCAGGCGGGGCATTACCATGTCTATGCTCGGACGTAGAAACTAGAAAGAAAATAGGGCTGGACTGACCTGGATACTGAGAAAGATTACCACAGTGTACATCACCGCAACTTGATGGCTGACACTCAGACATGCCTGCTGTACGCCTGTAAAGAGACGAGAGAAGTGTGAGTGTGTGTGTGTGTGTGTGTGTGTGTGTGTGTGTTTGATTGATTTAAATATTTATTAACAGTTTGCAGAATTACAGTACAATTCAAGCACAACTCAATACAAAGACTTAACTGTGAGTGGACGACCCAATTAAGCATTATACTTGTTTACAAGAGGGTCCACCTTGTTCAATTCATCAAAACATTTAGAGACGTACAAATACACTTATATAAATCCAAAGAATAAAACGGGAATTCATCATAAAGGAGGTAAAAAGGGAAAAGAAACATATGTACAGTGAGGGGAGAAAGGGGTGGGTGGGTAGGGTGTTTAAGAAATGGACATATCATTTTGTTACAAATATCCATAGGTTGACATGCTGCTATCTATAGAACATGTCATGACTTGTGCCATCTACATTAAAAATGTAATGTACCTTTTTTGTGTCGAGCGAGCAGTTTGTTTACTATAGCCATGGTTCACATGACGCTCAAGTCAACTTGAATTCCCACTGTTTTTAACACATAAACGTTCAAATTTAAAATATAAAGTTCTCACCCGAGGGCCACGGATCGGATATTTTGTACGGGTGGGTATTAGTACACGTGGATTCCGCATTATTCAATAAAAAGCCTTTTTAATTTCTGAAAAGGTTGTAGTGTAATCGGAGTGCAATACACTTCCCAATCGACAAGGGCGCGTAGTTAAAAACATATGGCGGCAAAACAGAAACTGGCCACGGATTGAATTAAAATGCTTTTTATTGTAGAATATTGAATGCACGGGTGCTAAACCCCACACGTGCTCAATCCTTACATCCGTGGCCCTGGGGTGAGAACTTTATATTTGAAATATGAACGTGTATGTACACGTTCACTTTGTAAATGTAACAATGCGCTCAAAACAGGGGGAAGTCCCACCATGACTCGTGAAGAACGAGCGGCGTTATGACGAGGAACCAAACATTACAAAGTTTGGTCCAATAGTGTGGGTATAGTGTGGGTAATATGGGGCTTTGTCATGCCTTACCTTATCAAACTGTATTTATCCGTAAAATCGATTAAAAAAAAGATGTTGTCACTGCATGGTCGCTGGTCGGTCTCATCAGCTGTGGGTTGACATTGTTTGACAACAAGCGTGGATGAGCGAGGGGGCGGTGTTCCACCGTGGCGCCGTGACGCAGAGACTGGGGGGCGTCACCATTTACTCAGGGGGGCGTCGCCATTTACTCAAACGCGAAATGGATACACGAAACGGATACAATTCCGGCTGTCAAAAATAACCCCCAAGTCAAAAAACACTTTGTTGGAAATAGACACTGCTTTCCAAGGTGTGATTTGGGCTGGGAGGAGTAGGACCTATACGTCCTCAACAGCAACACTCCCCACTAACGCGTATTCAGGGCGGAGTCACCACCCCCAGGGTAAGTTGTGATTTGCTCTCGTTCACTGCAATGCAATTTGCGGCATTTCCAAAACAATATTGTGCAGAGTAGCGATTATCAAACATATTTGCAATGACATAGGTTGAAAGATCTGATGCCCGTAGACAAGGCACGTTACCTCCGCAGGTTAGATATTATCGGCATAGATGTTTGTCCGTATGTGATTAAGGATTGGAAAAAGTTGCATTGGCAGCCATAGAAAATTCTGCCCAGGGTAAATGTCCCGGATGTGACGTTTTGGGGCGTTCCTGTCTTGTTTCGTGTCAGTGGGCCTTAGTTCTACTCCTCCCAGCCCAAATCACACCTTGGAAAGCATGAGTGTCTATTTCAAACAAAGTGTTTTTTGACTGGGGGGGTCATATTTTGACAGCAGGAATTGCCCAGGACCCCCCAGTATCAGGATGTATTAGGATGTTGATATTCATTCATCAGACAACACTCCCCACTCACAGGTAGTACCCCACCCCACCCCTACTGAATGCACTGGCACTTAATGCACTGGCTGTTCTCACATGATATTAGTAAATAATCGTATCATTAGACATAAGTACACAATGAAGCAGTGTGGTAATCTTGTCATGGCAAAAGAACAAAGTACAAATATTCTTGTTATGCTGTCCTTTGCAAACTGTCAAAGTATTGAGTAGTGTTTCAATCAATGAGTGTTGGGTGTTTGTCCCTCGCAGGCAACAGGAGGAGTCACACCCTGGGCACACATGTCATCCCCCTGCAAGGTGGACTCACCAAGGGACATGCACTACACAGGGACCATGACAGAGCCTGGTATGGCTTGAAGATGCAAGGATGCTTGGTAAGCTGTCAGCCTCTGCCTGAGTACAGTGTGAGAACATAGACATAGGAAGTTAATTATGCTGTGCAAGTAAAAGTTGTTAAAGTGTGCACCTTATACCAGGCGTTGACACTACTCCTTGATTGATTGATTCTATCTATAACTATTTCAATCGTATCTGTTAAGACTGGTAGGAAATGTGGTGCAATATTTATGCAATATATACTGTACACAGATACACAGAGTGTGTGCAAAGTGTCATTTCCTTTTAAACGCTACACCCTACTTGAAATGGGTCTGAAAATAGTCAATCTAATCATATGCATCACGTTAGATCGTTGCATTGTGAGCTTGTAGATCTGCTTTTTATTTATTTTTTCCCCAAGAAGGTTTGCCTACCGGTATTAATACGGTATGAATACGGATATGAATACGGTATATGGTAATACGGTATACGGATATGAATACGGATGCTAAAGTGGTTAAATTTGTGCTGGAGGAGATAAATTATGTTTGATGATTGAAGTGTGCTAAGGCTATTGGTGCCATATTTTAGAGTGGTCCAATAGTGCAGTAGTTGTCATATGGGATGGTTAGGTAGATTACCTATCTGAGTTGATACAGACCACAATAAGGTTCTCAAAGACACAGTATACTTGACTGTACATCAAACAAAAGGTTTTGGAAATGTGTCTTTGGTAGCCAGGTTATGTCTCTGCAATGCTTCCTGGCAACTACTTTTACACCTTTACAAATCCTGTTTATTTTCCTTTTAAAACGATGACCCAGTTGTAAGGAACATGCATTTGTGGGATGAACAGCACAGAAAACGTGCCAAATATGCTCTGTTTGACAATATGTCTGGATTCTTCCATACTTTGTACTACTTCAATCATCCACTCCACCAATTTGATAATCTATTTACAAAATCTACCAAACACAAATTTCCAAACTTTACATTCGACTGGTTGTCTAAGACCAGGACCAGCTGCCCCAGGGTGTTCCAATTAGAGCTTGCTTAACCATCGATGTCTGCCCTGTTGTGATCCAAAAGGATGGAAGGCAAATAAACTGTCAACTCTTCAGTAAAATACATATAGTAATAATTGTTGCCTTGATTCGTGAATTCATTTGGGTGGAGTTCCCGTATTGACCAGCAGGTGGCACCATAGTATAATATGGTGTGCAATGCATTGTTCATCAGCATTGGAAAGGGAAAGGGAAAAAAATGGTGCACTGCTTCCAGTGTATAGTCTGATGTGGTGATTGAAGGGGGGTTCTCAACAGATAGTCCCATAATGTTTGTTTTTTTCAAGCTGGTTAGTCTGAAGTCTGTGCATGCATTGGAGATCTGATCCATGAGCGTTTGCAGCTGCGAGTGAGCTACCAGTGCAGCGTCATCTGCAAAGAGCATGTCCCTGATGAGGACTTTCCTTACTTTAGTCTTTGCTCTCAGGCGTGAGAGGCTGAACAGCTTTCCATCTGATCTTGTATGGAGGTATATGCCATCAGTTGACTGTCCAAAAGCATGTTGCAGCATTACAGCAAAGTAAATGGCAAAAAGGGTTGGAGACACAGCCATGCTTCACACACTGCGGATGTTGAAAGCATCAGAGGATGCTCCATCGAACTGGACAATGCCTCCCATATCTGTATGGAAAGACTGGATCAGCTTTAGGAGCTTCGGGGGGCATCCTATTTTGTTCAAGATCTTGAAGAGGCCATCACGACTTATCAGATCAAATGCCTTTGGTCAGGTCAACAAAAGCAACGTACAGAGGCATCCTCTGTTCCCTGCATTTATCTTGCAGTTGGCGTAGAGAGAAGATCTGACCTGAAGCCATACTGCGACTCTGGGTAGATTCTCTCTGCAAGCTTCTGGTGCCTGTTCAGTACAACACGGGCGAAGAGCTTCCCCACTATGCTAAGCAGAGAGATACCAAGTACGGCATTACACAACAAGTAATTCGTAGCCTACCTGGCAAAATAAAGACAGCTTTTTACCAACCCTGTCATTTCCTGTCCCACCAGTGAACTGTTCATTTCAACTGTATTTAATGCAGCCTGCAGGTCCAGTGCTCCAGAAATGCTGCCATTTCACTCCAAATCCTGGCCAGTTCTCCTGATACCCTGGTGAATTAATGGTGACAAGCTGTGCTACTGTGGTTTGACGATTACCCCCCCAGATTTTAGATTTTCATAATATATATTTCATTACGATATGACAGTCACAGATTCCTCACAGAAGAAATGGCATAATTGCTTTTTTTCCATTTCTCCTGGTTTAGACTGCCCATACAAGAGGATTAACATTTTCTGATGTTGTATTTCATCGGAACAGCATTAATTAAATGGACTGGAGGTCTGTCCAAGTTGGAAGCATATCATGTGATTTATTCATTTTTATTGACAGAGAGAGAGAGAGAGAGAGAGAGAGAGAGAGAGAGAAAGAGCTGAATATGCAACATTGTAGACTATGAGGAGAGCTTGCTTGTTACCGTATTTATGTAACAACGTTTGTTTGTCTTTTGCTTTGATAGGCACCCTTGTTTACACCTGCGCCTTAATCTTTATGAAACAATTTCTGCATTCAAGGACCCCCCTGTCCATCCTTGTGTCCGGCTGAAACCAACAAAGAAAGGATTGATTATACTTTAAAGAACTCTTGAGTGACTTATAATCACCAGTAAGACGCGCAAACGCGGGAAGCGAACGCAGCTCGTACATATTTAAATTAAGTTCTTTTTAAGTTAAGCTTTTAACTTAGCCATAACCATTATATGGAGTCCCCAAAGCAGCTATACGTCCAAATATGGAGTGTGTTGCATCAATCACAAACAAATCACTCAGCTCCATATATGGGCACAAAGGTGGGACACACAGACAGACAGACACTGTGCGTTCGCAATGACAAAATGTATTGTGTCATTCAGTGGTGTTTAGGACAATGCGTTTCACTTCATCAACAATAAAGGTGATTCACCATTTTATTTTTCACGTGACTTGTGCTGCAAATATTGTAAGACAAGTAACCTCAAGTACTATCAATGGAATATCCCCGTAAAGGAAGAATTAATGCACCATACACATACTGTACATACACAACTCTGAATTTGTTCCTATGTGCATTGTTTTTTCCACTTATAGTATAGCACCTTTTCTACTTTATCAATTCACACAGATGTCTATTATCTAATCGCACCTCACCAAATGGCCTTAAGACCTTCATCATTGTGTACTACTGTAAATGTTGTAATTTAATCAGCATGTAACACTAATGCCGTATCTGTCTCTCAGATATAGCATTAGTGTTACATGTGGCTTGTATAACATGCTGTCATCTTCTAGCGATCATTTAATACATCAGACTCTGTCATATGACCACTGGTCTTGTCTGTAATCAAAGAGCCAGTAGGTGCTGTGGCTTTGGATTAAATCTCGTAGATCCAGCCCAGCCTCACTATTGATAACTAGTGTCAGCAGCCTGGATAGCTTTAGCATTGGCGTTCCATGGTAATAGGCATAGAGAGATATTGAAACACTGAAACACTACACTACAGTAGCATGCTACTTAGTTGAGTAGTTCTACTCCTTGTCCCCTCCTTTTTTACCAACTACACTAAATATCTTCGCTGAAAATAGCCACTCAACAAGCTCACAATGCATCACAGCTTAACTTTAGCTGAATGTTCGTATGTCGTTAAAGATACATGTATAGGTTTTAGTATCACCTGTAAGTTAGGACCACGACCACATGTCTCTGCATATTGAGTGAGTGGCCACTCAATAGGCTACTGTGATAGAAGTCCTGTTGTCATGGGGGACAGTCCATTCACATTACCTATACAGTACGTTTGGGGCGACTTTCTTTATGTGTGTCAGTACAGTAGCCTACTGCAGGTTTAAGTAGAATTTATAAGTCACACCATTTTAACTCGGTTGCAACTGTGCATAACTTTTAGGTTTTTGTTCTGTGAAACGCACGCACCTCGCACGCACACACAAACAATCACATGCACTCTTACAAACCAGGCAGTATTGAAGTTGTCAACACATGCCCACCCAGTCACCCACCCACACACCCACAAACACAGTACAACCACTTTCCTACTGAACAGGCATCCATTTTTATACCATGGCAGATGTTGCCAAATGCTGCAGTTAATCCAGAATGCTGGTTTTGATACAAGTGGGATTTAACTATGACCATGATACCAACATCTGTCAGGACTCTGAACTGAGCTCCCAAACACACAGGGAGTAAAACAGGAATAGACTACACTTTTCATTTGCATACAACTGAGGGGAAAAAGTGGTTGACAGATTCAGACTCACTGCGGTAAGTTATCTAACTGGATAATTTAACAGGTTTCGTCAACATTGGTTTCGTAAACTAGAATAAAGCTGCAGTTTATGTAACATGTTTTTTTAAACCTTTTTTTCCTAGATGTTCGATAAATATGGCTTATTTGCATGTGTGTAACTGGAAGGAAACATGATAATGTCACGACACGGCTGATCTGTTCTCATTCAGCCAAAAAACATGAATAGAAAAATATATACAGTATAGACTCAACAATTACAGCCTGTACTTGTTTTCTTGTTTCTGTGATTTTGTTTATTTATATTTATGATAGGCATACATGGTAATGAAAAGCTGGAAGTCGATCATGTTCTCAGGGGATTTATTATGGACAGGCCATGTGTACCGGTATTCAAATTAAGTTCTTAAGCACTGATGACTTTACATTCAATCATCACTCCGGGATGGATAGCTTTTTGCTGTGTGCCATAAAAATGAAGTCAAACACATTTTTGTGTGACAGTAAATGTGACAGTAAATGATTTATCATGTATGCCATGGTGGTTTTCTAGCTTCACACTAGAGCTATCAGCAAAATGAACACCTTGGCCTGAGTCCAAGTTTGCAAGAGTTTCGTGGTGGACAGGTTGCTAAGTGAACATTTTTAATGCATGAGCAAAAGAAGTTTCTATAGCGGATTTCTCTCAGATGTCAATCAAACAGACCTCATATGAGGTGACCGTGTGAGCATGTATGTTGTATGGTATGCCCTTTTGAATTTGTTAATGCAGAAACTTCCATTTCTGAGTTTGAAAAATGTATATTATAATATAAATAGTTTCAGGAATAGCCAGCTTCTTCTTCCGTGTGTCATCATCAGATGTCCAGCTCAATAGTGTACAGCCATGCCCTCGTCTCAGGTCCCACGTCGGTGGTCGGTGGTCTGCTCCGGCTCCCCACACTCACATGCTGCTCCGTCCGTCAGGATGGATGTTTTGAAGCATCTGACCCCAGTTCGCAGGCGGTTCAGCAGGGTCCATGGCACTAACTCTCCTTTAATGCCCCTCCTGGGTCCTGGATGT
The DNA here is from genome assembly GCF_963924005.1 of Protomyctophum bolini. Classification (NCBI taxonomy): domain Eukaryota; kingdom Metazoa; phylum Chordata; class Actinopteri; order Myctophiformes; family Myctophidae; genus Protomyctophum; species Protomyctophum bolini. The sequence goes on from NC_137863.1 coordinate 36,868,111, forward strand.
AACGGTGGATGCGTGTTGACCCGGCCGACTCTCCGACTCCCACTCCTGCTTCCAGGCTGCTGCCAGCCATGCCTCTGTAGACAGGTCCTCAGGTTCTTGTGCTGCCTTGTTGTTGTACGGGTGGCAGGACTTTCCTTGCTAGGGTGAGGGTATAGCAGCCTCTCATTGGAGGCCGGCCGGGGCAATTCCCGCTAAGTAGCCAGCTAGCTCAATTGTCAGGGGCAAGGCCACTTAGATAATTTGTCTTATGTCAAGGCTTTTTCATGTGCTGAACTCATCCCTTCTAAATCTGATTATAATATTATCTGCATAAGTTCCTGTATATCCATGTCCATGAAGCATATGCTCACAATGAGCATCATCATCAGACAGTGACTACTCCATAAACCCTAGAACACTATAAACATATTTGTTGTCACACCATCATGAAACACAGGTATATTTTACCCAATGTAAAATATTCCATAAATAATATTTTTAATCCAAATATATTGAAGTAGACCACACCAATACATTGCAACTTGAGGTACTCTTTTTTTAATATTTCATCATGACTTAAAAAAGAGGAAGAAATCTGTGAAAATTCCTCTAATCTGGTGTGCAGGTGATGATATGCACATGACTTGCACAATAGAATTTCATTGTCTTACTGAATGATTATTTTAGAAATATATACAGGTATATTCTTTTTTTTAAAGAGAAAGAAATGGAGCTCGGAAATTCTCCTTTGGTCCACCCATTCCGGGGAATGGTCCAGTCTGTTGTGAATGGGATTTTTCGAAGACCAACGAAGTTGCCGTTTTACCAACTCGTGCCGGGCGTACAGCCGGCAGAACTGCTCAGCCTGCTATTCCTAAAGTAACCTAAACCTAACCCTAAACTTATTCTTATTCTCAGTAAAACAAAATAAATAATACAAGAACCGCCACATCGAGTGGTTGGCGCAGGAAAAAAATCAGGGTGAGATGGATTATGGGCGACGGTACCTGTTACCGATTTTTCTCTATCACACTATCACTAAACACGGGGGAAATTCACCCGAACACCTAGCTGTCGAAAAAACCAGGGATGTGGCCAGGGAAACAAACCTACCTTCTATGATGTCACTGAGCATCATGAAGGTACTGAAATACCCACCCACCTCAGACATCAACAACATTATAAAAAAGAATTGTACTGGTGAACTGTGTAGGGTAAGAATAATCCTGAGGAGGGGAGAGGGGGTTGCACCTGGCTGCCTCCCTGATGTGCAATGATTTAAACAAGATACTGCATTATGCAATATATTATGCAACCACTATATGTAGATATTTGAGACCATATGGCTCTTCTGAAAAACAATATGCTACAGAGCATGATGAATAATGAAATAATAATGAATTGCATTTTTATAGCGCTTTTCCAAGTGCTCAAAGCGCTTTACAATGGTTCATTCATTCATACATTGGGAGGTGAAGCGGCGAACAGTCGACGCCAGCGTCCTCACTTCCCACCCCCAATCCAACCCTTGATGAAAGGCAATGCAGTATTTATGTCGCATATCAGTAGAGGTTAGTACAGTATTAGGTTAATATATATGTTAAAGTGACTTATGGTTATATGATTATATCTATCTTATTGACCATCAGAACATCCCAGAGGGCATCAGGATAATTTGTTTAATCTATACTTTGGTGTACAATCATGGTGCCACACCAGCAAATACTAGCAGACCTCTGCTTGTAGATTGGCTATTTCCAGTATGTGACACTGGCTTGCAACAATGTCATGCCATTCTCTCACAAATATGTTTGATAGCATCTACAGACTGGGAGCTGTATTAATTTACTCCAATGACCAATGTTTTCACCTATGCTAAGTACCACTGGCAATCATTGTGTACTGTGTAGACAGCTTAATACATTTTAATGAAGTGTGGCCCCAGACAACTTAAAAGGGTTGCTTGTCTGGGACTCTAATCCTAAAAACATTATGACTCAGACATATTGGTCACATTGGCAGTGCGACGTAGGTGTGAGGGCCGTGTAGTGGCCTAAACCTCTATGTAAAACATGCTCAGAGTCAGAAGTAGGAAATATAGTGACTGATGAAGGAGAAGGATCCCGATGGATCGCGATGCCAAAACTGGGAAGTGTGGTCTTTATGGTCTGAAAGACTGAAAAGAAGGATGAGATACACGGGCGAAGAACTAGAAGAAAAGTACACTGGGCTGTGGGAATTGGTATCACAACAGTGACAACACATCCCTACTACTAATTGACAACAGCCACTATGGAGTTCGGAGGAGCGTCTAGACCGGGGTCAAGTACGATATAATACAAGAGAATGACAGCTTGGCACGCGCAACAGTAACTTTTATTTTTGTAGAAGAGGCAAAGTAATATTGTTTATGCCGTTGGCCTGTTTATTTGTATACATGTGTAAACTTTTTGTATAATAGTATTAGTTTACTATAATTAGATTAATACACAATAATCAACACTAACACTTTAATTTAGAACAAAGCCAAATCAAATCATAGTACATACGTGTTCAATCAATTGTTCAATCAAAGCAAACGGCACAAACAATATTAGTTTGCCACTCTACAAAAATTGAAGTTACAAGTTACTGTGACGTGTTGCCATTCTCTTGTACTTATTTCCCACCACGGAGTACCCTTGCATCTCGGAGGACAGGCAGTGTCGGGCAGTGTCGGTAGGCCAATCAGATGAAGGCGGGCCGTTACCATGTCTATGCTCGGACGTAGAATAGATATACGCCTACCAAACCCATGAGCAAGCCTAATTCATCCCTTGGGTCCCATTTAGCTCTGACATGTCTTCCTGTCCATTTCTGGGATAACATAAAAACGCTCACAACACTGGGAAAACATGCTCCCTGGCACGTACACCTAATGACTATGAAGGCTCAGTGAAGGCGAGTGAAAGCGAGTAAGATGAGTATTCACTATGTACATCCTACAGGGAGCACAGTATGATGTTGTGACAGTGATACATTTCATACATTTCATGGAACATAATGATATTGTGACTTTGATACACACATATTACAATTATCCCCTATAGTCACTGTTGTAATCTGATCGCCCATGGCTGTGTACTGAGAGCACACTGTGCTCTCAGTACACAGCTGTGCTCAGCACAGTGTACTTGATAATGTATTGTGTACTGACTGAACTGTAGCATACTTTATAGTTAGCTACTGGAGACATCTCAGACATCAAGGTCAGCTTGCTGAAGTTAGCAGTTGTTATGTCTCAAGTGTTGTGTCACGTCATTAGGATCCAGCTATATAATTCCAGTATGTGTGTAATAAACTTTGTGAGCCTTTTAGCGTGATACTGTCTCATGTCACGTTATTATTTTTCCGAGCCCGTTGACCGCCGCCGCCGTACCAAGGTATACTTCAACCGGATTGTCACACACCACCCATCCGGCACACACTACCTGTCTGTCAACCAGACGAGGGTTCAATTAGATTCTACAACAGTCACAGAGTGCTACTGCAGCTGTCCGTGCTGAAACGGACATACATACACAGACACACACACACACACACACACACACACACACACACACACACACACACACACACACATAGCTGCGTATTGGAGCTGCGCAGGCGCAGACACCCGGATAGGTTTGCGAGGAAAAAGGCAGCTGATTGAAGTCATGGGGATGAAAGGAAAGGAGTAGTGTGTGTACCTATTTGGTACTTTTCCCACTTCTCTTACCAAAGTCAAATAAGGGCTAGGTTACGTATGCGACAAATGGTATATGATATGATAGATTAGTAACATGTTTTTTTGTTTGTTTTGTTTTCTGCAGCCTGTGCAGTAAGGCCATGGGCAAGACGGGAAGTAAAGTCTTCAGAGAAACGCCAGTCGATGGGGTCCAAGCACAGGTACACACGCACGCACACACACATATGGACACTGCAGATAATATGCACAAATAATATTATCTGTCAATATGTAAATCCACTTGAATATCGTCTAAAACAAACCCTTACAGGTCCATTTGGGTACATTTTTAACACACAATTAGCACTCATGCCTATGCTCTGTGCTGTGCTGTGCTGTGCTGTGCTGTGCTGTGCTGTGCTGTGCTGTGCTGTGCTGTGCTGAGAGTGTGCCACCCATAGACCTAGAAAGGGTAGACCCCTCCTCCGCCTCAGGGGTGAATGCTCTCAAGAGAGTCAAGCTTCCGCATTGGTGCCAAGGAACATAATGAAAGGAAGGGGCGTGAGTCACGTGACTGAACACGCCATGACACTCATGTCCATATAACTCCATGGGCGCACTTCCGCCCTCAGTTCGATACAGGTCGCTCCAATGAATTGCAGTGGCGAATGAGGCGTCTACCTTTCTATGTCTATGGTGCCACCTTTGTCAGCTTGGGTGACTGAGTGTCAGGAAATCAACAGGCATAACTGGACTGAAGTGAATTGATTCGCAGGGATTAAGTAGAGATTAAGATTTCCCCCTCCCACTCAGCTTGGGCTTTGGTGGTGGAGTAAATCTGGGGATTATGACGTCACAGGTTCGTGGCCGCAGGAGAGGAAATTGAATTGTAAGAGACTTGCGCTGATGGGGCCTGGGATTACAGTGGCTGTCAGTGAGGAATTGGAGATGGGAGTCCCATGTCTGCACCTAGCCAAGGATTTTTTTCCAGACGGGTAATGCCTGGGCTCTGCTTTGATTCTGTCAGGAGAGTCAATTGTTGTAGTTACATGGCTGTCTTACACTAGTGTCCTATTTGGTATGCCTATTGTTAACCTGTGTGTGTGTGCGTGTGTGTGTGTGTGTGTGTGTGTGTGTGTGTGTGTCCTTGTTTTGGTTTGCATGTATATGCCTGCATATGTGTACTTGTGAACTTGTAAGCACATGTGTCTGTGTATCTTTGAATGTTTACGTGTCTATATGTATGCCTTTATGCATGTGTGTGTGCGTGGGTGTATGACTGTTCATATTCCAGCCAGCTCCTGCTGTGGCTGATCCTGCTGCTAAAACTGAAGGTCTCGCTAAAACCAAGGAGATGAAGGTGAAGTGGACCCAGCTGGGCCTGGTGTTTTTCCTGTTACTGTCTCTAGTCATGACAGGCTGCTTCCTCTGGCAGTACCAGCTGCCCAAGTTATTACCAGGTATGCACATATTATAATAACACAATTGTGTCTTGTGCGGTTGCGGCAGTTAGTATTTCTGCTTATCATTTTTTTGTAAATTCTGTATTATGTTTCAATACTACTTCAATGTACTGTCCCAAAAATGCAATAATATTCTAGCGGGGGTTTCTCTCTCTGTTGAACACTGCGCAAATGCGGCCCACTGTTTAACAAGGTGGGCCACATGAAACTACCGGTACATAGAATATGCAATACACAATGTACATTTATTGTAGAGTAGTATAGCGTTAAGTAGGTGAATACAAGAATATGTAAAATAATTATTTTACAAACGTATTTTACATAAACATGTTACTAATGACGCACGCTATTGGTGCAAACAATATATTACATTAAGAGAAAATAATGTTCTGAAAAATGTATACCTGTTGATTCAGGTGCCAGTTTGTCACAATTTTAATAAGGTGTGCTGTAAAATGATGAGGTTAGGGATTAGGGTTAAGCAAACGTATATACACTTAGTTACAACCCTCACAACGAAAGCGTCTCAGTCTAAAGATTTCACAACGGCTGTCTTAGGTGAGAATGGAATCCAATTACTGGAGTTCTTTCTCACGAGAGTCACGAGTAAGAAATGGATAAGTATAGTTCTCAGTGTTTACTGAAGCTGTCTGGTTCTAAAAGCCTGATATTTGTTGCATGCTGGTGTCACATGCCGGAAATAGCAGATCTACTGTACAAGCTCACAATGCATCGCATTGCAGCGCGTTGTGAGTTAGTAGATCTGCTATTTGTGGTGTAGGTAATTGAAAATTGAAAAAAAGCAGTGACTTTGTTCAGTTATGCAGAATTCACAGCATGTCTGGAATGAGTCTCACCATACATTTCACAATGGCTAACAGTGAAACATGTTGTCTGGCAGCATGGGTCAAGAACTAATGCCCCCATGCCCAGCATCCTTTTTGTCATGCATCTCAGATATCAAGTTGGAATTTCAAACAGTGCTCCTCATGTCCTGATTGCCCTCCATGTCTCTTTCTTTCCTCCTCTCCATCTCTGGCCTCCATCCAGATGAGGGCATGGGTGGTAATGCCAAATCAGAGAAAATGTGCCCTCGCTTCCCTCAGCCTCTCCCCCTGGAGCATCCCATCCCCATTCTCAAAGAGGCCCTGGAGAAGGTGAGATCTGGTCCCTTTTTCTTCCCATTCATGTATCCAACAATGTAAGCGGGAAGATGTGGTGATGTATGGGCCTGGCTGGCTGTGATAATCCTTCACGCCAAATGCAGCTCCAGATGAGGGGATTAGAGAGCCAGTTGATGAGATAGTATACATTTCTGTTTGAACGACAGCTCCATTGCCCGTCTGGTGTATGGTGTTCACACTACAGTCCTTCAGCCAATAACAATTGACATCAGGAGCATGTGAAGGTGAATAGAGGAATAGGGTTGCATCAGACATTTTGTGGATGATGAATATGCATGGTCATAACGTGTCGCCTGTTTTATTAAAACCCTAACCCTTGTTACTTCTACGGAGAGTGAGGCATCTGTAGGTATGAAATGTGGTGGTGCTCAAGTACTGTACAGATACAATCAAAATGTACTTATGTGCAGTACTCATGTAAATGTACTTTGTTACTGTCCAATTTCCAAATGGTCAGGCACGACTGAAATGGATTGGCATTTATTTGGAGCCTACTTGATATTCTAGACTATCACAAACACTCCTATCCTCCTGGTGGAGACCTGTGCCCTGAGGAGCAGGGCACATCTCATTCATTCACACAACTAAACTATATGTATAGACCGTGACGATTGAGCACAGAAATTCTATCTACGTTTTGCAATAGGGACAGACGAGTGCTCTACCTTAAAACAGAGAATCTATTGATCTGTCAATCTATTTTTATTATATGGCCACTTTTAAACAACCCCTGTTCACTTTTGCCATACTTCCGTTGTCAGAGATATGAATGAATGATAGGTTCATCTCTACACACTAATACATTGTCAACGTGTCAGATTTTCACCTAATATGGTTTTCTTTGTGTGATCCATGTAAACCTTATCCAGGTGGACATGCTACTGCGTCAGACTGTAAATCCTACCAGTCTTCCTTCTATGTCGGCCATTGTGATCTTTAATGACACAGTTCTGTGGACTGGCAACTTTGGGAAGAGGAACGCAAGTGACCCTCTCTCAGGCCCACCCAATGAGTACACAATTTACAGGTGTGTAACATTGCAGTAAATAGCAGAATAACATTTATGTTAATCTCTCCAGCTATGAAGAGTTCCCTGTGACTTCTTTATTTGTCTGCACAGCTACTTTGATACAATTTAAACACATTTCTATAAAATTACACATTGGATCAATAAAAGAACACCTATCATTACACAGATGTGGTTTGTTGATAGTAATCAGCAGCTCTCATCAAAAACCAGCTCTTTGATTGAGTGACCATTTAAAGTCCTTACCCGTTCTAATATATGAACAGGAAATTATGTACAGTGTGGGTAATGCGAGATAATACTGTAGATCACATTGATTGGGAGGGAATTGTTAATGGATGATCGTGGGAAGTTGGGTTGAACTTGGGCACAAAATGTATGTTATTAGCTAAGATAGATTGATTGTCATAGAAAGACAAACAGACAGACAGGATAGACATTCGAGCAGTTTAAACTTTGAAAATGACTTTGGCATGGCGTTGTTGATTGCGTTGGTGTTAGAAAGGAGCAGGAAAGAAGTGGTAGGCGACCGTGTTGATCCAAAATTCCGAATGAGCATTTGTATCTCACAGCGTGGTGATGAGGCTGGCCAAACCCAGCTGTTGATGCTGAGAGACACAGAATTCTGTAAGGTTCCTTGAGGCTGTCCGCGCATCGTGGCGTTTTGAGATGCTAAGCGAGCAGCAGTCTTGCTCTGTGCTAAGGAAGTGACAGCTTTTCTTAAATTTAGAATAGATGTTATAAGTGACTGAGTAACTACATGTAGTACATTTATAGTTTCAAAACGAAACGGTCACCATTTGAAAGAAATACTATTATGTATTCTTAAAATATGAAAGAAGAAATACAGACTACATGCAAATTAAAGGGTGACTTTGCTGATTTTTAAAGGAAAAACGTTTTTCAACCTTATCTCCATATGTAGACATATACCAGACCTAACAATTTGGGGCAGCAATCTGATAAAAGGTAGGACATTGAACATGCTGATTATGTTGTTATTTGTATTAATAGTATGGCATATAGGCCCTGCTTTCTGGCTGAGATTTGCGCTTAACTGACCACACAGAAAAATAATATAATTTTCCTTCCTTTCGGCTATTTTTAGTCACTGTACATTTGCACATAAATTAAATGTATTCTCTGCATTTACCTATCCTATTAGTGAGAGCTATTAATATGATTCCCAGGTGGTTTCTCTCTACCCATTCAGCTATACAGTAAATGCCACCCTTAGGTTACTTTTGTGTATGGTTTGGGGACATAAATCCATTTCTTATGTGACGTTTGGCTGTTGGGGGCCCTGGTTGGTTGCCTATACCTCTGCCATTTGCAGCTCTGTCATTTTCCCTGCTAAATTTGTCACTATAGGACAACTATTTGTGAGAACCCTCTCTAGAGCAAGTTTAACAAATATAACATAAAACAATATTTGCACATGCTGTTGTGCTGTCTAGATCCTGTCTAACACCATCTTCTTGATCACTGCACTTTTCAGCTTATTCATGTGGAGTGGTGCATGATGATTATAGCATCAATCAAGGGCCAGGCCATGTGACACTTACTGTACTTACGGACAACATGCGTGATTTATTTACGGCACAAGTTATTAACTTACTACTGATGAATGCACTGCATGATAGAAAAGCTGATTTTAATCATCCATGTGTTATTCTTGTGAAAAATCTGATTTCCTATGAAAGTGACCAAATTATGGATCACTGCCTACACTCTCTGTATTTTTCCTTTCTAATCAAAATTAATTAGAACTATACTGAATTAAAAACACCAATAGATCACTTCAAATCTGTAATATATCTGATGTGCTGAACGATCTGTGTAGTACTGATTTGGTCAGTAGCCTCTATACATTTAGGCCTATATATGCGTGTATAAATTATCTGTTAATGTTGGTGGTCGCTCGCTTTTAGAAACATTTCCCATTCATTTCCTTGTGTCTCTCAGAATCGCTAGCCTCTCAAAAATCTTCCCAGTACTGATGATGTACAGATTGTGGGAGGACGGCAAGATAGGATCCCTGGACGACCCTCTGGAGAAGTATGTCGAAAACTTCACCATCAAGAACCCACTGGGAAGGACGCGAGACGCAGAGCTAAAGTACGTAACGGACGGACTGATCTTTCTGGACAGTGGCGAGGTTCCAGTCCGCTCCTCCTCTGTCACCCTGCGCAGGATGGCCAGCCAGCTCTCAGGTATAGCTTCACCAGTTGCCAATGAGAAGCCTAGAAGTCGTTATTAGCAGCAACTAAGTGCATGTACTCAATTTCTGTATTTGTACTTAACTTTTACAATTTACAATACATTTACTCCACTACATCGCAGAGGCAAATATTGTACTTTTACTACACTGCATTTACACTTGTGCAAGTTGTTTATCTGAAGAAGCTCCTCTCTGTTAAGGGCCTTTCAAACGGGCAATGACAGGTCTCCTGCAGGTCTGCTCAAGAGGGGCACAACAACGCAAGCGTAAAAAATAAAGCTAACCGGTAATTGACCATTTCTGGCATGGAGTTGTTTTCACCACCTACATGTGTTTGGTATATTAGCCTAAAGACTTGCCAGTGTGGGAGAATGGGTGCAGTAGCCTAGGGGCTGTAGGCCTACTCTTTGTAAATCAGCAGCACAAATAACAACGAATGCTTGCTTGTCTGTTTCCATTTGGTACTGTATATGAATCCCTCAAGCTGAAATAATAATAATAAAACAATAATAACAATGGTAATGGTAATGATGAAGATGAAAATGCTAATATTTACATTTTATTTATTTTTGTACTCATTCTAAAATCAAAGCGGGGGCTCGCAATTCACTTTTGAGTGCTCCAAAATGTGTGAACGTTTCGACACTATTTTTCAATGCGAATCCACACTTGACAAAGGTTAATTGCTTTGTTGTTGTATAATCCAACACATTTGCATGATTTCCATATCGGTTTGTCCTTCATAAAATGTTCACTGACTGGACAGTTTATTCGATATAGGCATACTATCTATTTGGATCATGGCAGGACATAATTTGACTACTATAACATGTTTACAATATGTAAAATATGTAAAAACAGGGAGCAGACATGTACTGTACATGGATTGAGAGTTCAAAGTGGGGTCCAGGGACCTTCAGGGTTACTTGGGGGGTTCAAAATGGACCCTTACTGATCTGTAACTCTGAGAGCGTACAAATAGAACCAAATGGACCCATAATGGTCAGTTTGGTTCCATTTCTAGACTTTCTCAATTATGGGGGTCCTTGAGATTAAAAAGGTTTGAGAACCATTGCTCTCAAAAGTGATTTAACAAGGAACCTTTTAGAGTACAGTACTTCTTCCACCACTGCGAGCCAGGTTGCCACTTCTCCAGTCCGAAAAATACAAGTACAATACAAGTCTGTTGCCAGTTGCCACTCCCGTCCTGGCACGCCATTGACTGTGGTTGATGACGGTTCCCACAAAAAAATCTGAATTGAAATGAGGAACAATTTAGACAATCTAGACACGAAAAAAATGTTTTCGTGTTTGTTCAAGAGTCTTCATTAAATTTATTTTCTGAGCTTTTAATACTGGTGCAATAATCTATATTCAAATTAAATCTTAGGTCTACCCAGAAGACTCAGGGCCACAAACCTGCTATGGAAAGGAAAAACACAATCTGCAATCAGTCTACTGCAAGATGATGTCTTAGTCGCAGACCCAGGCACAAAGTAAGATTTCGGACTAGCCTAAAAGAACGCAACCTTTTCCTGCCATATAGGGGCACCTCCAACTAGCGCTAGAAATGGACGCGGTGTGTCTGTAGGCGTGTTGATGCACTTTCCCTATACTGTATAAGTATCTTATGCACACAGGTTTAGGACAACGCCCCTCACAAACTAAAACTAAAACAAATGGGTGTGATTTTTTAATTACCTTTGGAGCATACGTATTACGTATTTGCGCCTTTGATCCATGAAAATCCCAATGAAAATAGTCCCATGACTTGTTGTCTATCCGAAAAATAATCCACCGTTGCGATGCGGAAGAACAACAAACAGTAGCGGAGGGATCTCATGATTTCCAGTTACATCATCATAACGCGTCGCCCATGTCACGATGTCCGCGACAAAGCCGGATTTTCACTAAAGTAATTAAACATCTGTGAATTAAACACATAAAACAAATAGCGGGTTTAGCGTATTACGCAGGGAAAGACAATGGAATAAAATGCGGGTTTAATGGGTTATGTAGTCAATGTGTGAAATGCCCTACTTTGTCGTACGAGGCTGCCACACAAAAGCAGCCAAAATATACAATGGCCTATAATATATAAAGATCTTATATTATTTTGGGGAGAACAAAATCCAAGTGAAAGTCTTTTTTAAAAAATATATAATTATTTCCCCAAATATTAACAAAAGCTTGTGACTACCGGTACTTAATTTCATTGGAACATTGGTATTCTTTTCCATTTTCTGAAAAGTAAAAGTTTAGGACATGTTTTGATGATTTCAGTCTATCACATTCACAATTAGCATTTTTATTGTGTGAACAAACTGTACATGTATGGGAAAGAAATTGATATGCGTAGGTGACCACTCCATAAGCTAAGTCAGTAAGGCTATACTGTCTATTTGTCCAATATAGCCATCTCATCTGGTTTATGCAGTTACAGTTGAATGTATTTATTTATTGAAATGTATTGAAATCAGCTGGCACAGGATGCAATCCTCTACGCCAGACTCAACACAATATGAATATATATAAATATTTATTTTAAATTATGACACAATTATGACACAATTTAAAACGTATAGAGTAGGTTAAGAAGCACCAAATTGTCATATTATAGCCCTTCCATTTCTGATCCAGTGTTACATCAATTACCGTGAAATTGTGTCGCAGTGTCACTCCATCTCACTTTCAATGCTAGGTGTCACTACAGCAACCTGGCCTTCTCCCTGCTGGCTCATGTGTTGGCTGAGAGAGTGCTGAGGGTTGATTATCAGCGCTGGATCACAGACAACATCCTGAACCGTCTGGGCATGGAGGATAGTGGCTTTGACATTACCCCAGGGCTCCAAGGTCAGATGGCGGTGGGAGTGTACTCTAGCGGGCAGTCTGCTCCACTCTATGACCTGGGCTGGTACCGGCCTTCTGGTCAGATGTTTTCAACAGCGGCAGACCTAGCCAAGCTGGCCATGATGCTCCTGGGCGCCTACCACCGCAAGCTCCTGGAGCCGGACACGCTCAAGGTCATGCTGACCCCGCTCTTCAGGTGCGACAAGGATTACTTTGCCAACCGCACAGGGACGCCGTGGGAGGTAAACGAGCAGTTGGGGTATGAGGTTGTGCGCAAGGATGGCGATCTCGACGGCTACTCCGCCACCTTCTCGCTGGTGCCCCGGCTGAAGCTGGGACTGGTGGTTCTCATGGCGGGCACTAGGTCGCAGAGTCAGGATGTGATCGCCAGGGCCTATGGCCACATCATCCCGGCCATGGAGAAGGCCTTCAGGGAAGCCAAGAAGGTCCTTGTTGCTCCCCCAAACCCAGATCCGTACACTGGCTTCTTCACCTACAGCAACATCACCTACTATGAGATCAAAGCAGGAAAAGACGGTGTTCTGATCATGCAGCAGTTTGGACCACAGATCGAGGAACTAATCCCCGAGCAGTACAGGACAATTAAACTCAACTACCTGGTGGAGAGAGTGTTCAGGGTGGTGTTTGAAAAGGAGTACCCCTGTGTGTTACGGGTCAGCACCGCTTCTGTTTCCCTGGAGGCCCAGGATGGCCAACTGTTTAACTTTTATGTGTTTAACAAGCGGGGTGTGTCCCCTGGCTTTGACGCACCAGGACTGAATACATATAACGTAGTTAGAATAGCCCGGAAGCCCACCTTCTCGAGCTGAACTGAAGCCTGCCTTTAAACAGCCAAGAAACACACTTTGAGTGTCTCTTTGGGACATTGGTACAGTACAAAATGACTTTAATGAATAAGAAGAATGAAGATACTGAAAAAAGGAAAATACGGTAGAATTCTGGCAGTTCCTGGCAGAATTGTCTTGATGTGCAATGTATTGCATAATGAAGACCATGCATCGGCAGGAAATGCATTCTGTTCACCTACAGTATTTGTGTAATCTTTTGTACAATCAATACAGTACATAGATTGATTTAATTGTTAAATAAGCCATTTATAATAATCATTTTCACACTGATCTTCATTGACCTTTGTCATGCCTGTCTTGACGTTATTCAAATATTGTGGCAAAGTGCTCGTCTTTTCCCTGCCTTTATATTCACAACTCTTACGGTCCTTGTCAGAACTGGAACACGTCCTTAGGGTGGGGGAGAACAGACAAAAAAACAACTTCTCTATTGCTGTGTTGCAGTAAAGTATGGTCAGTTTCATGTGTCAAACTATGATTTTGCACATGAGCTTATTTATCTGGCCTGGGATATTGGTTACACACGCTGAATAATTAAACAACATGGTTAGTTAGTGTGTCACTGACTTGTAGAACAAGTCAAAGACTTGCTTTACTTGAATACGTGCTTTCATCCAGTTCCTTGTTTCCAAAATGTTGGTGATTTGTTGTTTGGTGACAACAGTACTATGCATGGGCGTAGCTGCATTTGGAACTCCTTATAAATGCTAAATGGTGCATTTATATTCCGCTTTTATCCAACGCTTTATAGATTGTGCATTATATTCACCCACTCACACACATTCATACATCAATGGCGGAGGAAACCATGCAAGGCTGGTACCAACCTGCACATCGGCAGCAATTAGGGGTTCAGAGTCTTGCTCAATTAAGGACACTTTGACACCAACTCTGGGGAAGCCTGTGATCGAACGGGGAAGTGGGAACGTCATGGTTCCCATCCGGCTGCTCTACCGACCCCTGAGGCAGTGCTGCCACTGACCCCTGAGGCAGTACTGCCGCTACCGCCTTATATAGTTTTGGCTGAGTCGTGTCTGTGACATGAGCGTGACAAAGTGGTCCTCCCATAAGCCAATTTTAATGTGTGTGTGTGTGTGTGTGTGTGTGTGTGTGTGTGTGTGTGTGTGTGTGTGTGTGTGTGTGTGTGTGTGTGTGTGTGTGTGTGTGTGTGTGCGTGCGTGTGTGTGTGTGTGTATATTAAAGGTGCACTGTGTATAATTTTGTGTCTTGTCACCAATAAAAATCAACTTCAAAAGAGCTGTGTTTACAAGTAGCATAGTTCATGTTCCTGAAAAATATTTTAAAAATAACCTGCAAGATAAATCTCCTGTATTCAACACATCATGTGGGATTTGTGATATCTGATAGCTAAATATGCAACACATATACTGCTAGGTGGTTATGATAATTACTGAACTTCACTGACACAAAGTTTACTAACTCTCTGAATCTGTTCCATTTTATTTTAGTAATCTTAGATACGGTTAGGTTTATGTCAAATCTGAGAACGCATCGGCAAATAAAGGAGAAACAGTGCCATCATTTCCTTATGAGTTTGATGTTTGTCAACAGTCTGTCTCAAGAGACTAGGTTCACGTTGAAGCTTGGCTATAAAAAGTATTTACAGTACATGTAATGCAAGATCAAGATGGGTATCATCTTTAAAACATGAACGTAACAAGAAACAAAAGTTGAAATATGGGTAAATAGCATTTATAATAGCAAATTTGATTTTATTTCTTCAATTGTATGCGTTGCATAATCACAGGCTTTATTGTGACAGTAACAGGGAATATTAACTTGTCTGTCACAACACAAACAAAATGCAATGCCTTGCAAAGCTCACATTAATATTATACATTCACTCACCAGACAAAAAAAAACAGACGTTAATAAAAATGTTGCTTGTCCAACATGGAATTCAGGCAATTACTGTAAGAATCAAAGTACACTTTTACAGGCCTGTAAACAATTCTGGAATTTATCAGAACTTTCCGACAGTATATATTAAGATCAGATATGCTCATCTTACATAATAGTTTTACTGAATAAAGTAATAAAAGTACAATACAGAACATGGAATGAGCAAAAGTGTCACTCAGGGATACTATGCTAAATTACTTAGTTCAACTGCAACCACCTCATATAACAATGTGTGCTAGGCCTTGCTGGCTTATCTTATTCATAATACAACAACTAAATTAGTGATCCATGGTTTAATGGTTAGTTACCCATTAAAGCTGGGAATGCATCTGTTTCATTCTGGATTTTAGCTATATACTATATAGTTTCATAGGTTTTTCAGAAAACCTCTAGGCTTTCGAACATTGGTTTAGAAATATTGGTTTTTGGTTTAAGGTTTTTAATCATTTATTTGTTTGTCTGTTTATTTATGTATTACCATGCCAATGATGCATTGATGCTTGCTATATATATATATATATATATTATAATGAAGAGGTTATGGAGGAAGGCTCTTTGCATGTACACGTGAGGGTTGTAGTGTCTAGGCTCAGTGACATGCTAGGAGAGAGCAGAGGAATGAAAGCGTTGGAGTCTTTCCCCTCGACCTGCGCTCTGGTACTCTGGCCAGAGTGGTCCAGGATAATCTTGGGGAAGGGTGGGGGCTTGTTTTTAGAACGGCCGCGGGAGCACACAAGTTCCCGGAAGCACTCCCGGAAACGCGTGGAGAGCAAGTTGTAGATGATGGGGTTGACGGCGGAGCTGAGGTAGAAGAGCACACCGGACAGGATGTGGACACACTGATAGACGGCGTGCATCAGGTCTGTCCACTGACTGATGGAACTCCACAGGAGGCGGGAAATGTGGAAGGGCGCCCAGCAGACCCCGAACACTGCCACCACAATGGCTGGGAGGAATGAGAGGGAAGGAAGGAAGGAAGGAAAAACACATTTGAGGATGTGCTGTATGCTGTGTATATTACACACTACTTTTTCCATTCATCAAGTTCCCTACTTGGATGTTGGAATCAAGATTCTTATCAATTTGAGTGGCACTCAAATTGTGCTGTGGTGGTGTGTGGCTGCTAACAAGAACATTCTCCATCGTAGAAATCCCACCGTATGTATTCCCCCCGGGCCCAGGCCCAGGCATTTCCCCTTAAAATGTTGAAAAAGAAAAATCTATAACACAGTTAATTCCTATAGGGGTTTACACGACTACAGCAAAGAGAGTCTCTTCAGAATACCAATGGAATTTCCAAATAATCAATAATGCATTCTGCACCTTGTCAGGTGTAAAGGAGCAACTTGGACACTCGGGCATGAAGGAAGCATGAGTTCAAGTCCGTTGCTCTCCCCTTGTCCCCCATGTATGGGAACTAGGATGGCGGAGGGTGTGTAGAGCCCAGGATCACATTAGATAATTGACACAGGGGTGAAAAATGGGTTACAAAATCGTGGGATAAGAAATATTTAGAAGAAATAATGCATTCTTATTATATTCTATCAGTGAAAACACAAGTCCTATAGTACATGTTTCGCCTTAAGAAACACTTCAGCTTCTTATACAGTAATTCACACCAATGTATACTGTCACAAATTAAACATTACAACTAGATTTAACATGTATGCAGTCCTATGACGGCATGCAGGACACATGGAACTCCCATGTAATACATGATGAGTGAAGAAGACTCACAGAGCATCTTGGTGACTTGTTTCCTCCGCCCTGCATGCTCCACATGCATCTTAAACCTGGTGCTGGAGCTGCAGTTCTTCCCCAAGGCGGTCCAAGGCTGCCGGCTCTCTCTCCTCAGGTGCACGCCCATCACCAGGTACAGCACGCTGATCACCATCATGGGTATGAAATAGAAGAAGACCGTGCTGATCTGAATAACCAGATTGTACACCCACACAGGTTTCACCACGGAGCACACGGCCGACTCGTCCCTCCTCCCTGGCAGGTGAAAGATGCCATGCAGAGAGGTGTTGGGCACGGCGCAGACCACGGACGCCAGCCACACGGCACCGATGACCCGCTTGGCGTGCCGCTTGGTGGAGAGGTAGCGGGTCTTCAGCGGGTGCACCACGGCCATGTACCTCTCCACGCTCAGGGCCGTGACGTTGAGGATGGAGGCGAAGCAGACCGCCTCGAAGAGGAAGGTCTTGAAGTAGCAGCCGGCCTCGCCGAAGGGGAACGGGTAGTTCTGCCACAGCTCGTAGATCTCCAGTGGCATTCCGAATAGCAGCACCAGGAGGTCAGACACAGCCAGGCTCAGCAGGTACAAGTTGGTGGGATTGCGCATCTTCTTGTGCTTGGCTATCACCACACACGTCAGCACATTTCCAGATAAGCCAGTGAGGAAGATGAGCAGGTAAATGAGTGTCACAGGGAGGAAGAAGGGAGACCGCTTGGGACCCAATGCTTGAAAGAGGATGTCCTCAATCGATTGGTCATTGGTGTAATTGCCTGTGGTGTTTAGATACACCATGGTGTTTTGGAACGTTTCATGTGAGGTTGAGATGTTTGAAAAGGGGTTCTGTAAGAGGGAATCCATGGTAGGGAGTACAGTACTTTTCCCCTGGAGAGTGCAACAGTGACTGGAGATATCAAAACATCTTCAATATTGAAGACCTGTGAAGAGAGAAAGGGGATTGAAGGTCCATGGCAGAAGATATTGCTTGGTTTTCACTTTCCAATTGTGAAGCATCTTGATACATTTGATAGATTTTTTTTAATAATAGGTCTGGTGTTGCTACTATGTGCCCTGGTATGTGCATGCACATACCATTCTGTCCACATTTATTCATTGCCTATTTTAATGCAACACACACACACACACACACACACACACACACACACACACACACACACACACACACACACACACACACACACACACACACACACACACACACACACACACACACACACACACACACACACACACACACACACACACACACGGCTACGCACGGCTAGTTTAATTAAAATGCAAATCATCATCATTTAACTCTGGTTGAGCAGCTGCTTCTTAAATGCCTAACAAGTTCTAAACAGAGATATTCAATAAAATATGAATACATAATAACATAACATAATAACTTGAATGAATACATTTAATAACTTCTAAACAGCACCAGCACATAATAATTAATGTCCTCCTCACCTTGATGCGCACTTGACAGTCTCACTCTCACAACGAAAAGTCCCTCCATTTGTTCATTGATGGAATGGAGAAGCACACAAAGAGATTTTACGTAAAAATTAAACATTTCTTTTTCTTTCTTTTTTTAAAAGAAAATGCACAGGGACCAGTACGTGTCAATAAAGACTGATGAGTGCTGCAGAGCCAACGATAAGTGACTATAGTGGAGCGAGGATGCTGTTGAACACTTCTTGCAGCACCGCTGTCAGGTCTCCAAGCGCAAACAGTGTGTGTGGTGATGGTTGCGTAATTGAGAGTGAGACGTTATTGAAGGGGACATGGGGTTGGCTGGCATTCAGTATATGCATGACATGCTACGACCTTATATGGTGTTTAGGCTATGTTTGTCTCATTTGTTTAAGGTTCTATTTATCTATTATAGGACAGGGGAGCTGCCACGGCCCTCTACTTTACACGATATTAACAAATGACATGCCTTTTGTTGTCTCCACCAGCCGAAGGCATGGGGAGAGTATGTTTTGCACTCCGTCCGTCCGTCTGTGTGTGTGTGCGTCCGTCCATCTGCGTACAACTAATCTCCAGCACCGTTGGCCCGGTTGATGCCAAGCTGTGCACACACTCCCTGGATGCCAATGACGAACCTCTGCCCCAATTTTTCCACAATGGTCTGTTATAGCGCCACCATTAGGCCGACTTTTGCAAAACATTTCTCTAGATAACTCGAACAGATTTTATCCATACATCACGCAAATCAGGATTCACGTGATCAATACGGAACTGTCCGCTTCCCCATATTCCATTCGCTACGATTTTGCCTTCCATGATATATATAGTTTGCAGGATTTGTCCATTTCCAACAAAATGCTTCAAATCATTTACACACCATGCGATTTCCGTCAAATTATGCACACACTTTCCCACTAGTACGAGGAAGAAATGTCACATCTGCTGGTTATAGTGCCACCATGAGGCAGATTTTTACTCAAACATATTTTATCCATACATCACGCAAATTACAGCACATGACATCTCCATAGTCATGTGATCAACATTCCATGGAATATGCACACACCGATAACTGCACCATTTATATTGCCTTTTTCTAGTTTTAGATAAGAGTTGTTCTAGTTTATTTGCTGATGATTCAACTGTCAAAGACTCAGATATTGAACAGGTTCAAGAGGCACTTGAGTGTGCAAGCTGCGATTAGTGAAACCCAATCATGTACATTCACAGTGAACTTTAAAAGGGCATCTGAAACGCATGCAATCTTTTTTTTTTTACTTTTCTTTACTCTTCAGAAGAATCTGTAATATGGAAAAAGCATTTGATTTCATACTTGAACTGAAATACAGCTGTGTTACAGCTCAGTAGAGTTTCATTTCCCGGACAGTCATACATGCCCTCATTTCATCACGCCTCGACTACTGCAATTCCCTCTACTCCGGCCTTAGTAAGAAAATCACATCCCGCCTACAGTTAATCCAAAATTCTGCTGCCCGACTGCTTACCAATACCAAGAAGAAACGAGACCATTTTACACCTGTACTTGCGATTCTGCACTGGCTGCCTGTGAGTGCCAGATAAGACTTCAAAATATTACTCTTTAAGCCCTAAATGGGCTGGCCCCTACCTACATCCTCGAAATGCTGTCCCCACCTAAATCTGTACACATCCTCAGATCATCAGATAAGGCCCAACTTGAGGTCCCTAGGACAAACCTATAGTCACCAGAGGTGATCAGGCCTTTGCCGCCCGGGCACCCAGATTATGGAATGCTCTACATGCATGTAAGGTTAGCACCATCTGTGCCTGTGTTTAAGTCACTTTTAAAAACTCACCTCTACACAGAATGTTTTTTACCCTTTCTATAAGAGAGTGTACATTTTCAACTGCTGCTATTTTGTATTCTTTTCCTTTTGTGTTTCTCGTTTTCAAACTGCTCTTGATTGTGATTTGCTATATGTTGTTTGTGATTTTTAACCTTACTGTACAGCACTTTGGAACGCTTTGGACACGCCTGGACTATATATAGATCAAGGGCAGAGGGTGACAATGACAACTGATACAAGAATAAGAAAAATACAATTCCGTACATTCAAAGACATCAGATACACGTGGATCATGTGAACAAAGGTGAGTCATGTGAACAGAGAAAACCCTGGGCCCTTCATGAACTAGATATAAAATTACACTAAAATCACAGTGAGGGGCGCTCTTATCATTATACATCATCATACATCATCTCATGAACAACTGAATTTATGTGATTGGTTGGTTACATTTACGTCATATTTGGCAGACATTATTTTGACCTAATTTCTCCTTTCATTGTCAATGGCAAATATTGAGACCTGTGGGGACAAAAGCTATAGCCTCAAAAATCACACCCGTGTGAAGTGAGGGGCGCTCTTATCATCTTACAACATCATTTACAACATAATATTTGTTTAAGCAACGGGTGCTAATGTTTGTTTTAGTCCTCAACACAAACATTACATTTCTCTTTATTGTCTATGGCGCTTTCTTGAACAAGCATCGTTGAAAAACAAACATTAAAGTTGTATATAGGAAAATAGATGCCTCATTAGCCGCTGCAGTTCATTGGAGCCATGTGTATCGATGTGAGGGCGGAAGTGCGGAAGGCAGTCTATACGCCACGCTGCTACTCAAGTGCCCATACTGGCCAATCACAGCACGTCTTTTCCTGGACTTGTCAGACCCGAACGTCCGCTCTGTGACGCACGCAGAAGCTTCTGTGAAGCACTCTCGTGTGGCCAGACTGTTGCCTCTCGCAAGTTGTCTGGCTAGTGGCTACGCAAGACAACTTGCAAGACTAGTGAAGCACCAACGCAGAACGCTTGTGCTCACTTGAGTACACACGCCTCAGAAAAAAAGGTCTAATGATGTCACTTTTTGCATTAGTAAGGACCAATTTGATGAAGATTGGATGGAAATGGATGAAGTGGTCCTTTAAGTAGTTATCCTGCGGAACCAGGTCAGTGTTTATGTGAGCCTGTATTGTGTTAGTCACAAGTGTTAAAATAGCTATTCATCAGCTGCTGTGGATACCAAGTTCCCTTTATTGGTCATCTTATGACATAAATCAGTTTGACTACTTTGTTTGACAATAATAAAGTCAGTTTAACAGGTCCATAGGCTCAGATAAGGAAAGGTCATATTGAATGTAAAATTCATGACATCTGGAACATTTAACACATGCATGCATGTATCCTATTTAGTGAGACAATGGCAGATACTGGTTTGGTATGTCCAACTCACATTTGAAGTTAAACTGTGCAATTAGACATTGTTAGTCAAACTCTCAAGTACTTGAGAGTACATTACCTAAGTACTTATATATTGAGTGTTTCCATTTATCAGTACTTCATTTCACTTTCAAACATGTTTGGGGTCATTTTAACGTCTACTCAGGCTTTTGTGAGCTCCCCAGTTAGTTAATAGTTAGTTAGTGAAGTTGCTTGATTCAAAAAATTACCCCAAAAATCCATTCAATAGCTACCCCTGCTGGTTGGTTGCAGCAGTGGTGTAAGAAATACAAACTACCACTGTACCACAATGGACTTCACTATATGCACACGGCTGCCATATCTTGCCAACATGGTGCTAACTAGGTGCAAATTTCCATTGAAAGCCCATTCATCCAAACAGAAAAGTCCTATCTAATTGTATTAAACAACATCAAACTCACCAACATTGCAGCTGTACGAAAAGCTTGGATTACGGCTGTACCCTAGCCCTTATTTTAGGACTCGAACTTCGGCAGGAATTTTCGAGTGAACATTCGGACCAATCATGACAAACACAATTTTTCGGGCCAAACAAAGAATTAGAAAGTAGATAAAACGGCAGGTTACAACACGTTTTGTTCTTCTTCACCGGAGGAAAAATATTCTCTATGAGGCATGCAGTTCTCTGGGCAATATCAGTAGAGGGCGCAGCGGAGTAACTAAAAATGTTTTTTTTTCCCGGTGGAAACAAAATCCCCTTTTGGCCAAAAAGTACAGTTTATAGCCTACGTGTGGTGGGGGGCTCAGAGTGCGTCCACTAAGGAAAGTAGGCTTTCTATTGACACAACCCGTGTTTGTATTGGTGAGTAGGTCAAACGTTCGTGAGATTTCCACTAAAGAGGAGAGGCTGGTCTGATTTCGATTTGAGATTTAAACCGGTAAGTCGCATAGCCTTCCTGGAAGCAGGAATCGTAATCGAATTGTAATCAATTTAAATCAATCAACTTATTGTTCTTGTACAAGCACAGAACATGGATGACATGCAAGCTTTCTGAGACCCCAAAAAAGGATTTGTGTTCAAACAGCCCTCCATGCGTCATAAACAGCAGCAATCAGTCCAGGTCCAGTCCAGAGACTGATGATGTGCAACAGCTGTGTGAAGTGCAGCTGGAATGTAGCTCTGCGCTGTTTCATTTTTTCATCTGATTGGAGTCACGATCCCTCTATCCGCTTGCAGCCAATGTTTTGGATAATAACTGTGCTATAGGTCTGAGTCTGCTCCGAACCCTGGTGACACTTAATTAAGGATTAAATTAATTGAATCGAGACATAGGCCTATACTGTTGCACAACCAATAGTCAAAATAGCTGATAGCCGATCTACAATTAAGCTCAAACTGCCTCGCAATCCGAGGTGTTATTGTTTTGTTTTATAAATAAATAAATACATAAATTAAAATGTTGAAAATGTTTGAGAATTTGCCCAAAATTGGGACACCATCAAACATATATCAAACATATCAGACAGATACATATAACAAAAGGAAATGCGTGTATTTAAATCCAAATTAAAACTTAAAAGAAGTCTGCTTCAATTTGCAATTTAACAGTCTAGCTTTAAGAATTAATAAACTACTTTTACTCTTTCTGATACTGCCTAATTAGCAACTGTTGCACAACATTAGTGAAAATAGCTTGTTTTTAATATAAAATATTTTTTTGAAAATAGCTCGTTTTTTATATAAATAAAATATGTTTTTGATACTGCCTAATTCATAATTGTGAATATTTGTGCATTTCATGATTGTATGAACTTGAAAGAGAGGCGTAAATTCATGCAGGTATCCATATATGTGAGTCAGCACTAATGGTTTGTGCTTGTCATGGGGAAGTCCCTGGTTGCAATTGGTCAGTGGGTTTAACACTCCATCCAATTATACACGTAAATTAATTCCAGACTGGTCCACAGTAAAACAGGGCTTAATGGGCCAGTTTGGATGAGAGTGTGGTCAGTGCCAATGCCTCAAGCTATCGTTGTAAATAAAATATTTGTTTCTTCTTTCCTTGTTCAAAAGTGTTGCATTTTGTTGAACCACATGCAGCCAACCTAAAGTGATCCAGTTCAATATAAATGCATAAAAGATGATACTTTCTTTCTAGCAATCAGTGTACACCATGGTGTAAATCATCAACTACTGGCTGATGATTTACACCATCTTGTCCAAATGGTTGCCATTAGTCTTGCTTGCTTGTCTGAAACGCTGCCCTTTCCCATGACTTGCAGGCTATTTCTCACTCATGACATGGCAGCACACCTGTTTTGATTACATCTATTCACTGCACTATAAACATGTTGATGACAGTGTACAAGTAGTAGAGTAGTAATTCAGAATTGAATTACATTTATTGCCTTTAGATGTTTTTGATTACCATTGTGTGGAACAGCTTCTACAGCAATCCAAGGAATGTTACATGTACGTGTGGGAAGCACAGTATAGACCTATAGGGCAGTGGTTCCAAACGTAGCTCAAGACCCAAAAGAGAAATTTGACGTTTGCCCGGGACTGACACTTAAATAGCACATATACAATCTCACCACGTGTTGCTTCGCGCCGTGTTGTGACTTTGTAAATCGGCTATTTTCACAAACTTAAACTTTTACAATTTTAAATATCTATTTATTTTGAAAAATGTTGGAATCGTTTCGAATATATTTTTTTGTTTAACCCATTAAAACCAGGGACGCATCTTGTGCATCTGTGTCATTTTAGATGTTTGCTTTATAGAAGTGTTATAGTACATGCTATTTTTGAACATTTTTGAAAAATCTTGAAAGTGTTGGAACCAAGCCCATTCAGGCTCCTGGTGAATTATGACCATACAACATCTGATTCTGTGTTCACAATCACAAATATTCACAAATATTAGAAAAACACTATTTTGCAATCATGTTTGCTATCAGAATATAGAGCTGTTTACAGAAACACTTATTTAAACAAAAACAGTATCACTTACACCCCCTTTAGCAAACATTTCTATAAAGCCCATGTCTGTAGTGAATTGTGTTTGTAATGGATTCTACATCAGCTTCAAAGTCGTACCAATATGGGCTTATCACTCATCACATTGTCAGCGTTTCGGTAGTCAATGATTCCGACCAGCTAGCTGATTAAGAAAAAGCATTATAGGACAACTCTGGATTATCTGGATGCTATTGTTTCATTATTTTTAGAATCAGGAGGGTCAAAGCTACAAGAGGTGACAAAATATGGTTGTATAATAGAATAAATACAGGTCTTTAATTGTGTCAGTAAACACAAATTTGCCAAGCATTACATGATACTTAACCTGTATTTGATTGATTGAATACTTTATTAACAGTTTGCAGAATAGTACAGTGGTACAATTAGGCCTATACTGTGATGCTAAAAGGATAACACAAAAAGTTCTAATGGCTTTTTTTTCTCTCACTATTATGCAGAGACAATTGTCTCGCCCACACATTTCCCGACGAAAAAAACCTGGATTCAGTTGTATGAGGCATTGCCTCACATGCAAACTACACTTTACGATGCCATGCCTGTCATACCGTATACTGACAAGAGTGATTTGTCGACTTGCCTGTGTGATGCACACAGTATATCAATATTTGATCTGATAACATACAGTATAACAATCCACACCTTTATTGATCGAACCGCCTCATATATTTCACTCACATGTGGCTGAGTGCATCACAGGATTTTAACGAACCCATTATGAATTTAGGACGTTTTCTCCATCAATTTCAATTGAGATATTTGCCTTAAGACGGTATTAAAGGGGAATACCACTCATTTTCAACATTTTACTATTTACTACTATGGTGAATCACATCTTGATTATGTCATCAATATGTGATTCACCATGTTAATGATTTCTTTCAGACCTCCAGTTCTAGGAAACACAGAATGGGGGGACTTTTTTTTAATTATTTCCACACAACAGCTAGTTGTGTGGAAATAATAAGTTGTTTTGGCAAATACAATTGTCTTATGTCAATTGTATATGGTGATATTGAAATATTATTAGAATAGTATCTCGTTTTTGTTATGTTATCATTTCATGTAGATTGAATGGTGATATCTAGTTATCTACTCACCTCAGGCCAGCTTTGGGGTTGGGAGTGACACAGTACACATGGACATGGGAGATATTGGGGACTGTTATTTTACCCAGTTTTGGCAGACAAGTTATTCAGGTTACAACACAGTTGTTCATTAATTGGGTGAGTAATAGTGTCCACAACGGCACCTTCTGTGGTCTGAGGTGTGATCACCTGTCAGACACAGAGTGAGGGAGATATCTAGAGAGCCATAAAAGCATCAGATTGGTGATGAGGTCAGAGAAGGATTTATGAATCCCCTTTAGTGACGCAGTAAAATACACACTGGGGGAAAAAACTACGTATTACGACTACTCATTAACCTGTGAGAAAAAATGGACAATCAGCCTGCGGGACAGAAATGTTTAAAAGGCTGTTCGGAGGTCAGAGAAAGCAACGATTGAGCTGACCAAGCATCTGCTGCAGCACCAACACCAGCACAAAAAAGGGGGAAAAAATCTCAAGCAAACCAAACAACATGAAGACCAATATGCTCTCTGCCATTGCTGTCCTATTCCTGGCTTTCACCTGGACTTCTGATGCAGTCCAGGTCCAAGTAAGTGCAGTCTAGTTCTGCAGTCAAATTAATATCTTAAAAATAATGAAACTATAGATTCATGATGGCCATTGGCCAATACTTCAGATATCATTGGAAACATTGATTGGCAGAGATGCTAAACTGAACACTGTACAGTTAATAATGTCATGTGTCTTTGTTTACCACTGAATTCCAACAGTCACTGACACAAAACATCTGCCATTGCTATTGCTATTGCCATTGCTTACAGTTCTCTCTGTAGGCTCACAGTTGGATCGTGGAGCTCGCCTCTCACCACCAGCTTTCTCTTTCTGTCTATTTGTCTAGGAGGGCAACTTGTCATTCTCACTGGAAGCTGTCAAACAGCTCCAAGAGCTCATAGACAGTAAGGCGGCAGAGCAACAAAGCCCCGGGCTGCGGACCAGCACTGATGTGTCTGTCTGCGCTGACCCTGCTCTTCCAGAAGAGTTCCTGCCCCTCTGCCAGCAGAAAGGAGCTTCCATGTCTCTCTCCAGGCTAGGTGAGGTATCAGTAGTGCAAAGTACTAATTAGTGTTAGTACTATGTACAATGATGAGGTATGAAAATTTGCCAATACTACTGCCAAACTACTCGATT
The DNA here is from genome assembly GCF_963924005.1 of Protomyctophum bolini. Classification (NCBI taxonomy): domain Eukaryota; kingdom Metazoa; phylum Chordata; class Actinopteri; order Myctophiformes; family Myctophidae; genus Protomyctophum; species Protomyctophum bolini. The sequence goes on from NC_137863.1 coordinate 36,895,090, forward strand.
ACATCTCAGAGGTCGCCCCAATAATGTATAGGCTACTTTTTAACCACCATCTTTTTGTGGTGATTGTGCTCTGTATATTTGTCCTGATGAAGGTCTAAGCACCAAAATGTCATATTGTAATAAAATACATTTCTTTGCAAGATCTTTCTCATTGTTTGAATTTGGACCTTCCTTTTAGGTATGCAATGTGCAGACAGCCTTTTATTCAATTGTGATACTTACACACTTGGAGTGACAGAGGATGTACAGATCATTGTTTACTGTGTTAATATATGAGCAGCTAATTGAATACTGAAGCTTGAATCATACATTCATCAACATGTCTGAACTGACCGTGTCTAATTTGAGTGTTTTTACTGTTCCTACAGGAATGGTACCCATGGATGTCTGTGAGATCTGCGCCTTTGCTGCCTGCACTGGTTGTTAAGTTTACTGCCAACCCAGAAGGAAATGGAAAGCCATTTTGACCATGCTTAAGACTCAGATTTTCTCTACTCACTGTTACTTGTAGCATACTGAGCACTTATTTTCAGGCCCCTTTCAGTTGTATATTTTATATTTGGAATTTAATTTGTTACAGTTCTGTCTCAAAAATCTTTTTACTTATTTCTTTTGTATTTTTTAAATAAAAAAGGAAGTCTTTACTTAAGTTTTTGTATGCGTGTGTGCATTCCAACAGTCACATTTATTTTACAAACATTAGATTTGCCAAGGGAAGGTTAGCTGAACACAGTACTCAACTACAAGCAGGGGTTTAAATATAGGCTTTACTGATATGTCCATTGCTCTGTCGGAAGAGATAATCACAACTATGTCCAAACTACTAAGATGGCACGTCCAATTCGGTGCACCGTCTGCTTCAAATAACTTTAACATTATCAACCAGTAGTGTGCCTATTATATACACCTGGGTCTCATCCATTCACACAGTACACAACTCACATCAGTCTCAGGCTTCACTCACACCTTCACAACAGATTGTTGTATAGCTGATGAGGCCTAGGGCCCCCCTCCCCCTCATACAACAAAAATGTTGTGTCAAACCATGTGACTCCCATTGGAAATGAATTGCGAGCTTGCATCAGTAAACAAGTCTCATGCATCAGCTATACAACAATCTGTTGTGACCGTGTGAGTCAGGCCTCAGACTGCTCTATTTAAACTACTTAACACAACACAATACAACATGCAATACCACCACCCAGCTACCACTTGGATCTACTGTTTATGTACAGCACCTTTCAGTACCCAAAAGCAGATCCAATGAATTGCCAAACCTTAATAAATATATTGCTCATTTTATTATTCAATGCAAACATATTATTAAATGAGAAGAAGAGGGTGCGCATCAGCAATGGTTTTGAGTGGAGTGCTAGAGCCAAATCCACTAAACATCTAAAAGTATGAATTAAAAATAAATCCAAAAAGGTAGCACATCCAAAAATGTAAATAAATGGCGCACACCAAAAATGAACTCTTACGCGTTTCGGCTATGAGCCTTCATCAGATCATGCAAAATATAGAATAAATATATTATCTTTCATAAGTTTATCCTTCATCATTCAGAACTAGCCCATCTGCACACTCAATGTAGCCTACTCCTCACTAACATTAAATTAACTTTGTGCAAATATAAGGTTGTTAGTTTATTATCATGCCACATCCAGCCAGGTCTATATAATGTCATAAAAAACGTCTTAACACCAGGCATTATTTATTTACACAGTTTCACATTACTCACACTGTCTGCTTTTGCACAATACATAACTTTTCAGGAATTACACCTATTCTCTCTAAACTAATTTCTTTACATAATAGGCCTAAGTATATTTAATATATTGGTTTATTGCTCTTAATGCACATCTGGACACCTACAATATCCAACTATGATACAGTACCAAGGCACATTGTGATTTAATTCTGTATTTGATTGAGTGAAACGTATAGTCTGTCAGTATCTTGCACTATACACCTAACAGCTATTAGTCCTGTTGCCCATGTGTTGTTTCTGTCATGGTCTGTCTCCCTACAGACAGTTTTCCATGTCAGCCCACTCTCCATTCCCTCTCTCAGTCATTGTCACACACCTGTTTCCACCCCCTCTTCAGCCCTACAGTGCCATGCCCATTCCACACCTGTGAACACTCCTGCAATTACCCTGCTCCCTATAAGACTGGACTCATTCCACAAACACACTGTCAGATTCCTTGTCCCCGAGCTGTCCTGAGTTCCTTGTAGTGCTTTGTAATTCTGATGGTTCTGCATTATTGGACTTTACCCATTGCTCTTCGAAAGGTTTGCTTTTCTGTTTCGTGTTTTGTGCCCTTTTTGGAAGAGGTTTTGCTTTTTGGAATTTCCTGATTTTCTTTGTAAGCTTAACTGCTTTTATGCATAATAAATCCTTTAATTTGAACATTCCTGCTCTCTGTCCTGCATTTGGGTCCTACCCCCCTTGGCTCACCGTGACAGTTTCTATGTATTCTGTCCGAGACTGATTTACTGCATTGTGTACATTTTTACTGTGCTTGATCAAGAAACTATTTCTAAATTCAAGTGCCTTGCTCAAGGGCACTTGGTCTGTAGTTGTCAAGGAAGGAGGGAAGGAGGATCTGATTACATATAGGTAACTGAATGGAGAGTGATGCATCAACATCCCGGCGTCCAAGAATCTCAGATCACCTCAACAAAGTACTGGTTGCACTGACTGTCATCATGGAAACATCTATAGTGCTCTCCCACTAAAATCTGCTTTCAAATCTACTGTTATTCAGACAGACTGCAATGAGTAAAACAACCCCAAACACACTCTCTGTGATACATCTAGGGGCGCACAATCTGCATTCAAAGATGTTCCTAGAATCTTTGTCATTGGTCGAAAAAACCCGGTCACAATGACTAACCAATCAGGAAGTAGACAGGCAAATCGACAAAGCTTCTAGGAAAATCTTTGAATGCAGATTGCAGCCCCTAAATGCGTTTTACCTATTGCTGGCTGTCTGAATATAAAAAACGGTAATTAAAATGTGGACATAATTGTATTTCTTATAGCAGCTTTAATCACTCAGTGGAGGATCAATACAACACCTGGACAACGAGGACGGTCAGTATACATAATTGGAATAATGACTTCCTAACCAATAGGCAGTCGGCATGTTAGGCTGGGCTCTCACCTGTCTGGTCCCCTCTCAATGAGCATGCACCCATAAAACTGTGTGCTCTGGCCCATACTCCCGGACCCTGTACACCACTGACAGCCAGTGCTGAATCAATCCCTCCAAGGGACCCCTCACAGACATAGGCCTACACATTCTACAGACTAAACCTGTTTATTAAACCTTGGGTTCACTGTTACAAATCACCACCAGGCAAACAGCTCAACATAAAAAAGTTCCGGGTATTAATACTGTCTGTATTGTTGTATTTTTTGCGTAGTTATCCACCCATCTACAGACTGGAGTTTATATTTGTATCTGCATCCTTTGTTTTGCAACGTGTCTGTTTTGTTTTGTCTTTTCAGAAAATGGGGGCCGTAGGGGTATCTAGGTAGATCTCCAACGCTCTTGGTCTTCAGCTGTGCGTACGGTGAGTAGCAGGGTTTGGAAGCAGCAGCCAATCCATTCCTTGATGTTGTCCATCCAGGACTTTCCCTGCCTGCCTCTTCTCCACTTTCCCTCCACTGTCCCCTGTAGGATGGTCTTTGACAACGAAGTATGTCTTGTGACATGACCATACAGGCCAGTTCGCGACGCTTTACTGCCATGGGAACCCCACACCTGCCATTTGATTACTTAACCAGCCCACTTTTCACGTGCAATTCACCCTTCTGCAGTCATTTATGCTTGGTTGTGTGCAGGGTGTCACTCTCCGAAAATAGCCAATAATATTCTGCACATATAGCTGAGTGTAAATCAGCATTTCAACGCCATCACGGTAGGCCACTAAATCAACAACTTAATCAACTGTAGATTTAGAAATCAAAAACTAAAACATTTCATATGACTACATCTAAATTATATTCAAAAGACTGACTAAAACTTAATAATTAAATTAACAAAAATGTCAAAATCAACACTGGACTCTTCAGTCCTCAGGTACATTCACCTGCAGCTGCGTTTAGGTCCAAATAGTCTTTATAATAATGTGCAAAGCAAAGACTTGTAATCCTTAAACTGTACTCTTATACGATCAACTTGACGATTTTGAATTTTAATCTATTGCATTATGTGGTGCATGTGGTAGTGTCATTTCGGAATATTTGTATATTTCATGTGAGTGTTGCCAAGTGGTTTTGTGTGTTTTGAAGAAAAGGGAAGATAATAAAATTGTCATGCAAACCCCTCACCACAAGTGCTGTGTTAACTATACATATTGCTACATTTACTGTATAATATATCAGACAGGTCGATAGCTAATATTTGTGGCAGATGAGTGATGAGATTTATTGGGACATGTTGGAATGCAACTATGTAAGGTTATAAAGTCAACAGTGGGACCTCTCAGAGGGAACAAACAGATTGACATCATAAAACAGAAAAAGAGGATCTCGTGGACATCTTAACATGGGATGCGTAATAATACCCCACCCCACTACCTTAAAAAGGCAGATCTGGGTTCCATGCGTCATAGAAGAGCCAGCTCTGAATCCTGCAACATCCCAAGAAGACATCAAGCCTGAAAAATGAGAGCATTGATTGTTGTCCTTGTGTTGATGTCATGTGCCCTGTGGGGATCCCAAGGTGTGGAGGTTATGGTGAGTATTAGAGTACAAATTACAAATTTCTTTACATTATATTTTTACATAATTATCTGTCCAAAGGACACCACACACATGAGAGCTTATTTCCATGTAGTCCTTTTAGTGAATAATTGGTGATTGTTAAAAACAAATGAGTCACACATGCAACCTGATAGGTAGGTAGATAGATAGATAGATAGAAAATGATATTGCATTGCATGAACAGTATGCAGGACAGACTTATTATGGTCTTTCATACCAGTGTTCCACCAAGATATACCTAGGTTAATCCACGCGGTCTCTCAAAATGCTGTCCTTTTTCACCAGGTTGGAGAAAAGAGCTCTCTCGAGGCGGTGAAGCTGTTGAAAGAGATGATGGACGGTAATGCAAACCCTAGTCGGGTTGAGACCAGTGTAGCGGCAACTGTCTGTGCCAACCCCGCATTGCCTGGTGTTTTTCAGCCAGTGTGCCAAGAAAAGGGGGCAGCTGTGATCTTCTCCAAGCTTGGTAAGTATTTGCTATTTGTATGGACAGTGAAGTGAATAATAGGCCTATATCGATATTTGGATATTAATATTAAGTGAAGGTGGCCCCCGGGCCGCCAGTTGCCCATACATGAATTACTTCATATACTGTTGGAAGAGTTTGTGTTTTAATATAGAAATTAAGAAAAGCAAGACTTTAAAACTACAGATGCGTCAGAAAAGACCAAGTCATAAAATAGAATAAAGAAATCAAGGTTTGTTTGTAGGGAACCACAACGCTTGGTCCAGAGCCCTACATCAGGTTAAACAGCCTGATGAAGAAACATTTTTATTCCAAATAAACAAACTAGATTTTTCGTTGCATTTGAAGAAGGTGTGCAGGAGGTTTTTTTTCTCCCTCTACATCTATTATTCCAGACTAGAAAATGACATGATCAATCCATAATATTGTTTCTCTTAAGGGACTACAGGCCAGGGTAAACAATATGATTTCCTGTCTGAGCATCTGTTGTGTGTGAAAACTATAAATGGTTTCCACACAGCATGAAAGTCATGCAATTAGATAGTTCAAGTGTTTACTATCGTATTATGTACATCCTGTTACCGCGGCTGAACCTCCAGAATGACTGTGGAATGGAAAGAGGCCAATGAAACGCTCAGTAAATAGTGTCTAGGGGGCCATAAAGCACTTCAAACAAAATCAACATACCATTCAATGAGACTGATACACTTCGACATTGACATGGGGTTCATGATAAGAGGGTATCTATTCGAGGGCACTCAAATGAAGATGAAGAGGGGTATGATATAAAAATATATATATTTTAGACTGAGACATTGTGTTTTATTTGTGCAAAATACAGTCGATGTCATCGCCGCCGTGGACCCTTGTGACATCTGTGCCAACCCGTCCTGCCCTGGCTGTCTGGAATGAGAATGCCATCTCTGCAGACAAGCCATGGAATTACCTGAGAGTCATCTCCGGGTGCCCCATGGCTTTTCCTTCATTGTTCCTCCCCCCTCCAATCGCTATGTATCAGTGGTCATTTCCTGCTTATACGTGAAAATATGTGACTCGGCTGACTCCCAAATGTTTCCATTTCAAAGACCCCCCAGTTTACTATGCATTAGGCCACGGACCCCCATAAGTCTGAGTGTAAAAATGGAACCAAATGGACCCGTAATAAGGTTTTTTTTACACTTAGTTACTAATCATTTTGCTGGGGACCCCCTGGAACCCCCTCAAGGAACCCTTGGCGTCCCCAGACCCCACTTTGAGAACCACTGGTACTGTAATGGTGTTCAACATGCCCATTTTCTGCACTGCACTGTACTGTACTAGTTGCTCTGAACATTAATTCATCATTAAGATCTTTATCTGGATAATGAAAATGTTTAATTTTATTTTGCAACTTCTTAACAATAAAATAAGCTTTAGGATATCTTTGCTTTTTTAAAAGTGGATATTAATTGTATATTGATTGAGAAGTCAGAGTCAACACTGTGATTGTTATACTCAAAATAGTGTTCAATTTCAAGCAGTATGTGAATGTTGGCTGCCCTCTAGTGGTGTTCAGATGATGACAACCAGTATTCATGTGTTCCTAGACTGCCTACAGTACTACTGACCCCAGAGTCACAAGGGTGAATCTGTCTGTCTCTCTCTCTCTCTCGCTCTCTCTCTCTCTCACTCTCTGATCGAAACAAAACAATGTATGTACATATCACATAGGGATGGAGCTCGTTAATTCTTTATTGATAACGTTCACCTTATCGAGCATGCTTATCGAGCCGGGTCCTTATCGAGCCCACTATTGAGCATTTGCTATTATTTTGTGGAAAGACGGGAGACAATTCATTATGAACAGAACCTTATTTTAATTGGCCAGTTTTGATAGTTTGTATGCCGCAGAGCAGTGCCAAATACATCGTTCTTGCAACAGGTGAGAGCACCAGTAAGACGCGCAAACGCGGGAAGCGCACGCAGCTGAGACCCTGCAGATCATGTCTGTCTGTCTGTGTGTCTGTCCCGCTGTTACTGTATATGTGGACCTGGCCCCTTTTGTGCCCATATATGGAGCTGAGTGATTGCTGATGCAACACACTCCATATTTGGATAGCGGGACAGACACACAGACAGACATGATCTGCTAGGTCTCATTGCGAACGCAGTGATTGCGAACGCAGTGATTGCGAACGCAGTGAGCACTTACTATGAGACCTAGCAGATCATGTCTGTCTGTCTGTCTGTCTGTCTGTCTGTCTGTCTGTCTGTGTGTGTGTGTGTCCGTGTGTCCCCCCTTTGTGCCCATATATGGAGCTGAGTGATTTGTTTGTGATTGATGCAACACACTCCATATTTGGACGTATAGCTGCTTTGGGGACTCCTTATATGGTTATGGTTATGGCTAACTTAAAAATAACCTAACTTAAAAAAATAATAACTTAAAAATAAATCTTTAAAAAAAAACAAATATGTACGAGCTGCGTTCGCTTCCCGCGTTTGCGCGTCTTACTGGTAGTAAGTGCTCACTGCGTTCGCAAAGAGAATAAGATGTACTGTGAGGCATGTTGTTGAGGGCAACTACTAACTAGTTAAGTTTTAAAAGTAACTTGCCCGACACCCCTTAACCACTATAGGTCATTGGCACCCCAGCTTTATACAAAGTTTGACCTACGGGTCAACATTCTATTCCTCCCCCAATAATAATATCCATCCATAATAATAATTTGGTTCGCTGTATATTTGCATGCAGTGAAATGTAATCTCTGCATTTAACCCATCCTAAGTCTCAGGAACACGCCACGACCGGCCGGTGGGCCCAGAACTAGGAACCTTTTTTGCAACGGATTACGCAAAACTCCATTAATTTTACCCACATTTTACCCAAGCTGCCTGTGGCTATGCACACCTGCACAAATCGGTGTCAAGTCCGACACCATTATGAAGGGGTATATATATCATGGTCTAACATTCGCAAAAACAGACACGTCACATTCACTTTCATTCACTAAGTCTGTGTGAGTGAAGGGTTCGAATGTCCGTTGCAGCTTGTGGCGCGAAACGTACATGTTGTATGACGTCAGACCAGAGCTTGGTGGCTCTATATAAACTACAACACAGCGCTTAGCTTCTTATCGAGTAACAAAGGCTTAGCTATTTAGAGACGTGGATAGTATAGTATAGTACACTTAAAGTACATACAGCAGTCATGGATATACATGTGAAAGCTTATCTTCAGGGGGCGGACAATTCACCAAGGGAGATCCGGTGCTTTGTTGTTGAAAAAGATGAAGTCAGATGTTTTGAGCACTTGAAGAGAATGTGTATTCAGGTTTTCTCCAACCTGAAGGATCAGATCATATTTGCAATGTTTTACAGGGATAGAGATGGGGAACTCGTGTCCCTCTCTTCAGATGATGAGCTGTGGATGGGACTGCATGCTATGCGTGACCAAATCTTTAGACTTTACCTCAAGGAGATGAGAAGTATTAAGTCCTGGACTTTCTTTGAGTAAAGACATTTAAGGCCTTGCAGGCAGCCTGTAATAGTGGAATCTATCTTAATGAATCAAGAAGAATTTCCAAGAGTAATGAAGAGATCTTAGGCCTAGCAGACAGCCTGCAATAATGGGATCAGAGTTGAGAACTCTGCATTGACCCAAAGGACATCCTTTAGAATGGCAAAGCTAAAATGCAAGACAAGAAGGCATTTCCTCGACCACCAGTCGCTGATCTTTGCTGGCAAGCAACTGGAAGATGTCCACAGCACACCCCTCTATGATTACAAGGTTCCAGAAAGAATGCACCACACCGAATGAGTTGAAATGTTTTCTCTGCATTTAGCAATTCAAGTGACACCATTGATAGTTAAGTTAAAATACATGAAAAAAGAGGCATTCCCCCATTCCCCATCTTCCAGTTGCTGGCAAGCAACTGGAAGATGGTCACACCCTTTCAGACTAGTGTTTCAGAAAGAATCTACCCTCCACCTTGTCCTGCATCTGAGGGGAGGCATGAAGACTGGAAGATGGCCACACGCCCATGACACCCTTTCCAAATATCGCCTAATTTCCAGAAAGAAGACACCCTCCCTCCTCCCCCCACCTGCTGCATCTGAGGGGAGGCATGCAGATCAATGTGAAAACACTAAATGGCAAGACCATCACCCTGAATATTAATGACATAATGTTAATGGGTTTTTTTTCATTATTTTTTCCCTTTTTTTAATAACGTGTCAAGAACATAATGTTGATGTTTTTTTTTTTAAAGAATATCCACGAAACAACATACTTCGGAGCCAAGCCCGAAGGGACGAAAGCCCCTATTGTTTTTCTACAGTTTTTTCTTCAGCAACTTTTTGTAGTTCTGTGTTGTCGCTTTCCACAAAATATGGTACATTGGAAACAGTCAAGAACTGAAGCTCACGGTCATTTGTCGACCTGACCTTTAGACCTCCCAATTATATGATTGTATGAATTATATGATCCACTCTATCCACTCCTGGGATTTTTGTAGCTTTGATTATTATTAAACACTATTAAAATCGCATTTCCATTCATTTGTGCGGAAGAGTCTCGACCCTGCTAACGAATGGTTGGCTGCGGAAGTACAGCGTTGACAGACGACCCCTTCAGCCAATCAGTGTAACAAAAACGTGATGTCATCTCCAGTGTCCAACTTTTTTCTTTATTGCTTTTATGGCTTGGCCTTGGTTTTATCGCTCCTTGCAGCTATATTGTCAATTGTTTTTCTTTTTTAAATTACAGAATATCCACCCAACCATGAATCTGCTTTGCAGAAGATATGAAGATCATCAAGCTGATGTCAAGATCACACCTTGTGGTCTGCCAGACTTGCATCCGGTTGCTACTGTACAACCCTGACTTTGAGAAACGGGCCTCCTCTCAGTGCCAGCGGCCCCACTAAGGTAAAGGATGACATGAGAAACTGGCCTCCTCTCAGTGCCAGCGGTCCCACTAAGGTAAAGGATGACATGAGAAACTGGCCTCCTCTCAGTGCCAGCGGTCCCACTAAGGTAAAGGATGACATGAGAAACTGGCCTCCTCTCAGTGCCAGCGGTCCCACTAAGGTAAAGGATGACATGAGAAACTGGCCTCCTCTCAGTGCCAGCGGTCCCACTAAGGTAAAGGATGACATGAGAAACTGGCCTCCTCTCAGTGCCAGCGGCCCCACTAAGGTAAAGGATGACATGAGAAACTGGCCTCCTCTCAGTGCCAGCGGTCCCACTAAGGTAAAGGATGACATGAGAAACTGGCCTCCTCTCAGTGCCAGCGGTCCCACTAAGGTAAAGGATGACATGAGAAACGGGCCTCCTCTCAGTGCCAGCGGTCCCACTAAGGTAAAGGATGACATGAGAAACGGGCCTCCTCTCAGTGCCAGCGGTCCCACTAAGGTAAAGGATGACATGAGAAACGGGCCTCCTCTCAGTGCCAGCGGTCCCACTAAGGTAAAGGATGACATGAGAAACGGGCCTCCTCTCAGTGCCAGCGGTCCCACTAAGGTAAAGGATGACATGAGAAACGGGCCTCCTCTCAGTGCCAGCGGTCCCACTAAGGTAAAGGATGACATGAGAAACTGGCCTCCTCTCAGTGCCAGCGGTCCCACTAAGGTAAAGGATGACATGAGAAACTGGCCTCCTCTCAGTGCCAGCGGTCCCACTAAGGTAAAGGATGACATGAGAAACTGGCCTCCTCTCAGTGCCAGCGGTCCCACTAAGGTAAAGGATGACATGAGAAACGGGCCTCCTCTCAGTGCCAGCGGTCCCACTAAGGTAAAGGATGACATGCACACGCAGTTACTTGTTGGAGCGGTGAGAACCGCTCCAAATGATGTAAAACGGGTTTGGGTTATATAAAGCCACTATAGTTCTTAAATGGACCTGTGGCTTTATATAAAGTTGTATTATAATACAACTTTATGGACGTGTATAAAGGTTTTGTGATTTCTCAGCACAGATCTACATACATTATTTTCCTTAATCTGTTGTTGACGGTCAAATGTAGGTTTATGGGCTAGTTTCTTCTAACAATGGCTCCACCATTGTCTGCACTCTGAATAACCATGTGTACTTTTTGATAGAATTCAGTTCAATCCGCTGATCTCTGTTTAGGTTTAGGTCATTTTTTGTTTTTGCATACGGGAAGGGAGACATCCCTTTCAACCAGTCAGCGATATGTACACAAGTTTGTGCATTTACTTTTATGGGGAATTTATCGCTGAAAGGAGCACATGGTTCTTCCTTGCCGCCTGGTCAATGGATGGTACTGGGTGCCCCATAAAGGCGCCCATCACTTCACACAAGTATCTTTTTATTAGGGGGCCAAACACGTAGTGCGTAGGACCCCTATTGTCGAACGTATGGCCGAGGTTATGTTCTGCACCCTGTCCATCCATGCTAGAGCGGAACCTCCGCCCCACATTTTTCACATGGACCTGTTAGTGCCGCCAGGAGGAGAGATTTTTGCAAAACATTTTTTTACAGTCCAAACATCATGCAAATCAGTACACATTACATTAGTACTCAGTAAGTCATTAAACGCTCTTTCAGATTATTAATATTTCATCCTGAATGATTGTCTAAGATTCGCTTCTAAAATTTGCAGCGTCCTTTTTGAACAAAATGCCTCATGAACACAGCGTACAATTGCCGTAAAACTTTGCCACTAGGCCATGGAAGAAATGCCACCCTTTTTACACTGTCCAACACCAGGAGGCCGATTTTAGCTGAACACATTTTTGTATTACTCCTAGAGTAATAATATACAGAAAATCGGTACACGTTATCTCTATTGTCATGTGATCAAGACGGATCTGTCAGATTTTTCATATTCCATTCTTATTGGTGATAATAACCTACCTGACCTGGCGGAGACCTGTCCACAATAACCTACCTGACCTGGCAGAGACCTGTCCACAATAACCTACCTGACCTGGCAGAGACCTGTCCACAATAACCTACCTGACCTGGTGGAGACCTGTCCACAATAACCTACCTGACCTGGCGGAGACCTGTCCACAATAACCTACCTGACCTGGCGGAGACCTGTCCACAATAACCTACCTGACCTGGCAGAGACCTGTCCACAATAACCTACCTGACCTGGTGGAGACCTGTCCACAATAACCTACCTGACCTGGCGGAGACCTGTCCACAATAACCTACCTGACCTGGTGGAGACCTGTCCACAATAACCTACCTGACCTGGCGGAGACCTGTCCACAATAACCTACCTGACCTGGTGGAGACCTGTCCACAATAACCTACCTGACCTGGCAGAGACCTGTCCACAATAACCTACCTGACCTGGTGGAGACCTGTCCACAATAACCTACCTGACCTGGTGGAGACCTGTCCACAATAACCTACCTGACCTGGTGGAGACCTGTCCACAATAACCTACCTGACCTGGTGGAGACCTGTCCACAATAACCTACCTGACCTGGCGGAGACCTGGCGGAGAGAAGCACTTTTTATATTTTTTGTTAGTTTTATTATTCTTACATCACTACAGCCAGAACCGTGCAGTTGTTTTTGTTCCTGCAGTATAGTAGAGGGTCATGAATAACTACAGAGATATTAAACAGTATAGTAGAGGGTCATGAATAACTACAGAGATATTAAACAGTATAGTAGAGGGTCATGAATAACTACAGAGATATGAAACTGTTCCTGCAGTACAGTAGAGGGTCATGAATAACTACAGAGATATGAAACAGTTGTTTTTGTTCCTGCAGTATAGTAGAGGGTCATGAATAACTACAGAGATATGAAACAATATAGTAGAGGGTCATGAATAACTACAGAACAGAGATATGAAACAGTATAGTAGAGGGTCATGAATAACTACAGAGAGATTTTTATTCAATAAAGTTTTTAGGCCAATTAAGTTAATGGCAAAATACATTTACTATGACGTGTTGGGTGCCACATGACCGTGACGTCATGTAGCAGCCAAGTCTATGGACTTTTTAAAAATTATGTATAAACTTTTTAGGCTCATTACACAAGTGTAATTTTATTTGTGAAATTGGATGTCCGTGGGACCACCCACCACGTTTGGAGCCTGTAACATGCTGAGAACTGGAGTTATGGCTGTTTTAACCCCAGCCAATAGAGGGCATGCCCATGCATAAAGTGAATGGCAAATCGAGTGGAAAAATGAGTTTAATGTTGTTTAACATTGTTTAATACAATCATATAGGACTTTTCTGTTTGGATGTAGGGGCTTTGAAGGCCATAGTTTTTTGCCACTCGGTAGGCACAGATACACAGTTACTGTACACAGAGGGTGCTGGCCTTAAGCAATTACAGCCTGTCCCTATTGGCCACCTAGTCATGTTTGTTGCAGTACAGAGAAACGGTGTGCCTTGCAGGTCCGTATGTTACATTTGCAACGTCCACCCACCCTCCCTCTGGGCAATTTTAATATAGGATATAAAAGGTTACATTCTTTGTTTTTAGCACAATACCCCAAATCCCTCAGTACTCTGCTAAGCTCGAGAAAGAGGGCCGATCTGAGCACTCAAATAAAGAAAAAGAAAAGAGGAGAGGGCGGATATAAAATATATGTACTTTATTTATTAAAGTTTAAAACGCCATCATGTTTTGACTCCTAAGAGTCTTCTAAACTGTTTCCAATGCTCATTTGGTAGCTGCATATAGCTTCCTATTTATCACAGTCTGGGGGTAGCAGTGGTTCAGGTGGTAGTAGACAAGGTCCCTGGTTTAAGCCTTAAATAGACACACACAAATCATGAACTTATTAATTAATTCATGTCGCACTTTTCAGAAATAAAATAATAACTTCATACATTTAAGAACTCTTTAACCTGCCAGAGGAAATCATTATTTAATCATCATCCAGTGCCAGCGATTTTCCGTAAGAAGTCCTGTTCTTTCCGTTTAAGTAGTCACAGAATATTTATGTCCACTACAATCGATCCCCGGGACAGAGGCAGGGCAGGGGCGCATAGTTCCTCTATTCCTCTATTCCTCTATTCCTCTATTCGCGCTCCTATAGGACATGACATATGTGTAGTCATTAGAATGTTCACTAGTTGGGGGCCCACGGTAAAAGGAAAATAAATCACATTATTTTGGGTCTCAAGCTCAATGGTTTGTGCACACCATTGATCTAGAGTAGTGTTAGTGAAACAGTGTTTTTTCAATTACATTTTTCATTTATTTTATTTCATTTTCATTTTTTTTTTTTTTCATTTACCAAAAACATCTCACTCCGGCCAATCACAATTTGCGTCCTCATCTTCGTCTTCAATGTTTGTGTTTACACAAACACTCAAAGCTGGCCATTCATTGTCAATGCCATTCAATGTTTGTGTTAACACAATGTTTGTGTTTACACGAACCCTCAAAGCTGGACATAGGGGGGGCTAGCGCCCTTCAAAAATCACAAAAAGTACAGCCCCCTCACATATTAGAAGGACGATATCAGTCACCCGAAGGATGGCTGAGTGTTTTCAATGAACCTATCATGGTTAAGTTTGATGTTTGAAGTTACAATAGGTTTGTATTGGAAGGGGGTGGGGCAGCTAAAATTAATATCAAATCTAAATACTAAATAAAGCAACTTGATTTACTGGGCTGTTCACAAAAGTATAAAATATTGTTTTTGAAAGTGAAATATTCCTTTATGTTCAGTGTGTGACAGTGGGCAGCCGAGAATAAATTAGGCATAACAATTATGCCGTGATCAGGCCAGGGGGAGACTTTTGAGCAGATCATTATTTCTCTTCATTTTATGGACTTTCGATCAAGGTGAGGGACACTGGACAGCGTAAAGTTAAATCCTACACTGACTGTGCCTGTTATGACAATCAAAATCCATCCTGACAACACGCAAATCACCACGCTACACGCACTAAATCTCTGCCCGCAGTTCCATCGAGGGGCATGGACATTGTAATTTTTTAGGGAAGGGTAATTTTAATATTATTACTGAAATGTTATAGTTATTATTTATATATTATTCACATGGGAAGGTAATATTACAGTTTATTACAGATGCACAATGCCATATGTTCAGGTCGCACCTGCACAAATTGCATTAGGCTAGGCACCAGGTGATGTTGTGTGACGTGACGTCAGACCAGAGCTCAGTCAAATATATAAGGTACAACACCTGGACATCTCCATGTGACAATTTATTATACGTGTGAAGAAGAGAGTAGTTATTTATAGGTAAGTGTAGTTATTTACAGGCAAGTGTAAGAAAGATATCATGGACATACATGTGAAAGCTTATCTCCTGGGGACAGACGAGTCCCCGAGGGAGATTCGGTGCTTTATTGTTGAGAAGGATAACGTTAGAAGTTGCGAAGATCTGAAGAGGAGAGTTATTAGTGTTTTCTCCAACCTGAAAGACCAGATTGTCTTTGCAATGTTCTATAGGGACAGAGACGGGGACTTGGTGTCCTTCTCTACAGACGATGAGCTGTGGATGGGACTGCACACTATGAATGACCAAACCTTTAGACTGTACCTCAAAGAGATGAGAAGTATCAAGTCCTGGACTTTCCAAGACTAACAAAGACCTTTTAAGGCTGTACACAGCTTTTCTATAGGGTGTGGAGAGCCTATAAGTTGAGGCCAAGGAGGCAAAGACCGAATCCAGAAGACAAGAGTCCATCCTGGAGCAGACTGACTCTCCCCCTTCCTCATCTTCCAGGAGCACTGGAAGGTCCAGAATGCCTGATGGCCAATGTACAATGACTGAAGTGTGAAGTCATCAATCAACCTCATTAATATCTAGGAGAATGAGGTGAACCATAACAAATACCTACAATTCTAAACATTGTATGTATAATATGATGTTGACTTCGAGGACAACCTAGAGGGACAGCAGATCTTGGTGAAAACCCTCACTGGCTAGAGGCTGATCTGGGAAAAGCACTGGGAAGATGCATGACCTCACCCTCTCCAGCTATAACGTCCAGAAGGATTCGACCCTCCACCTCGTCCTTCATCATCTGAGGGATTCATACAATCTTTGTGAAACTCGCAATGCCTGTTTTTTTTAAACAACAGAATATCCACAGCAACAATATAATGTTGTTGTTTTTTTATTACTGAATATCCATAACTATGCTATCTATGCTTTTTTGTATTTTTTTTTAAAACAATATCCGCAACATGTCATTTTTTTTTGGTATATCCACCACACTGCCAATGTTTTATATAACAGACTATCCACAATAAAACATAGTCAATGTTTTTATTTTTGGTTTTTTAGACTTTCCACAACACACCAAGATGTAAATGTTTATGCAATTCTTTTTTTAATAACAGAATATCCACAACATGCATAGTCTCATACCATGCCCTGCATTACTTCACAATAATAGAAAATATAAGTAAAAAATAAAAGTACGATGAGCATATCTCCGCCAGCCCAGATGGCCAAACCAGGCTCAATAGACGTGAATCCAAACATAGACATGATGACTATGTGAGGAACCATGATGGCGTGGCCAGCGAGCGATTATCAGTGGAGGCGAGAAGAGCAGGCAGGCAAGCAAGGCAGGCATATTGGTATAGACAAGCAAGCCGGGCAGAGAAGCAGGTACTGTAGGTGAACAATGGTTCTACGGCAGAGGATTAGAGTTACACTGGGAACAGATTAGACAGTAGGAATTAACTATCTGAATTATCTGAGGTCAAATCAGAAATATGCACTCAAGAACGGAAGTTTGTACTATAATTGATACCCCAGCTGATTGGAGAGGAATTAACTTCACCCAGTAATTGACACACTGACAATAACCAGCGAGTCACACCCTACGAAACCTTGAAACTCTAGCCACAGCGGCATCAGATCCCACCACTGTTGGAGAAGGTTCATTGACTGTCCACTGACCTCCACTGCGATACAACAGAAGTGTGAGGACTTGGGGAGGGAACAACCCCAGGATTTCAGATATTAAGGACAATGTTTTTATTTTTTCTTCTTTTTTAAATATTTGGTCACCAAGCTCTGAGTTGATAGTGTTTTTGAATAATATTAGATTTATCTACTGAGCTGGCCTTTTTATTATTATTAAGTTTTTCATGTTTATATGATTAGAGGGAAATTAATTATGGTCTAGTCACAGTGCCTCTGGCAGTCCATTTTGTATGATGGTTTTGTCACTGACTGTTGAAAAATATGCACATTTAGAATACCACGTACATTTTTAAATAATACTATTCGTTTTTGTTTTGTTTCTGTTTTTGTTCGGTCCCCTCCTTGGAGGTCAATAATCGTTTTTTTGTTTTGTTTGATTCAGGTTGAAATAAAACAAGTTATGATAGGTTACAAAGCCATTCCGTTTATTTGCAATCATCAGATGGCATGGCAAATGCGGGAGGTTAAAGATTGGATCTTTGAAGAACTCCTAGCAATAGAGGTCCTTAACTCTGTGCTACTGCCCCCCAGCGCCCGATGGTGGAGAGGGTTGTTCCTAACCCAAACTCTCTGATTACCCCGCAATGTGAGCAGTGTTTAAAGGTTGATACATTCTATCTCCACGCGGTCCACCCCTTTATTTGTTTTACCAATGTTTAACCCGCAATTGGAATGATACCAGTTACATCATCTTCCTATTTATGTAGGAGGGGATTTTATTGTACAATGTTTCCTGGCCTGGAAGAAACTGTTGGTCCTTCCAAATGTGCCTTATTAATTTGATCCCTTCTAGAGACATGACTTGTGGCGTACTTTGCATTCTTTGGTCAAACAATTGATTTGACCACACCATGCTATGGTCCACTTGCATTGCAGAGAGCTTCTCAGCTAGCAGGTGTGGTTGGATGATATAGTATAGGCCTGCGCTGGAGAATAGGATTCTTACAATGCCCCCATGCAGGGTCCAGGTGGATATAGGCCCTATATTCAGCAGGTAGACGATATCCTCATGCTCTCCAGGTACGCAAGCTGGAGAGCGCAAAGGTCTCTCCCATGATTTCACGTGCTTCAGTACCGGTTGCTTGAAGATCTTCATGAATCATGACATGCGATTTCAGAGAGACTGGCCTTAAATCAATGATGGCCGAGGGACAGCCCTTCTTGGGTACCGATACAAGGCACCCTCTCCTGAAGAGGGCCCGGAGCAGGGAAGCTAGATGCTCAGCGCACACTTTCACTTTGATGTCTGCACTGTACGTTGGTTGTGATTCGTGAGGATCAGATTTGAAGGGGGCGCTGCTGCTGCTGCTGCTGCAGAGGGGCAATCGCTGTTGCTTTTTCTTCATTTACATTTTTTTATTTCATTTAGAATCACCTTTATTCTCACATCCCAGGTTTGCAGGTTTAAAACAGGTGAAGTTAGTTTTTGTTGTTTCCAGAGACATGACTTGTGGCATACTTTGCATTCTTTGGTCAAAGAAGTCCACATATACATTCAAGTCCACATATACATTCGACTGTACACACGCACGCACGCACGCACACACGCACACGCACACACACACACACACACACACACACACACACACACACACACACACACACACACACACACACACACACACACACACACACACACATACACATACACACACACACACACACACACACACACACACACACACACAGGGAGAGAGAAAGAGGTGGTGTGCAGGGGGGTCGAGGGGTCAAATAAATAAAAAACTAAGGTGTCTAAATATTTACACATAATGTAACGAATCGAACAAGAGCACTGCCATCTCTCTCCATAGAGCCTAGCATATACCAAGCTCGTCTGTATATGTAACATTATTATACATTTATCAATATCGGGTATTGTTTTTAAAGTAGCTTTGCTGGTATAGTTTATGGGAAATGCTTAGTTTAACATTTTTAGTTTAGTTAGTTTTTATTTATCATGGGTGAGATTCAAAAAGTATTGTTATAAAAAGCATTCCATGAAAGAAAAATCACACTCGTGTGAAGTGAGCATTCAGCGCTCTTATCATCCATCATCATACATCATCGTGCTCAGCCAATCAAAGTCATCAATTCTGTACAGACAGACAGACTCACATACACACACAGCTGTGCATCGGAGCCCTGCTCAAAAATCTCACTTGTGTGAAGTACGGCATCTCACTTCTGTTAAACATCATACTCTATGTTTGACTAAAGTGCTCTAAACAAATATTCAAAAGTCCATACTTGGCTGCCACGTGACGTCACGTGGGGTGCTTTTTTACAGCATTAAATGTCCATATAGACTTTTATACAGTAACATGAATTCCACAAGCCAGATAGATGTTAGAGGGCTGTTAGAGGGGTAATATTGTGTGCTTGTAGATCTGTTCAAGCTGTTACAATGGGCTTGATTTTCGGACCGATGCGATTAATCCAAAAACAACTAGAATCGGACGAAAATATTATTGTAATGCATTACTTATTTCCTGCACAATGGATGGATGAAACTGAATTAGTGAATGGAATCACGTACAATGCACAGCACAAATCAAATAACTTTGAATAGACAATTATATAAACACAATGGACACAAGGAACTGACACTTACTTCTGCTGGTTATAGGACAATTACTGATGGATATAAAAATAGGATCCATCTTTTATCATGATAACTTTGAAAGGACTGTATAATTAAGAAAACATTGTAAATCTATACCTTCGATAGCTCAGCAGGGAGACCAATTAAATACCGTGCTGTATTTACCTTAAAATGAGTGAATAGCCCTTTAAATGACCATCACTGTACCAAAAATAGAAACATACCTTAAAAAGGATTTGGAGGCAGATGAAATAGAGATCGGAGAGAGTTTAAGGTTTAACCATTATTTTAGTAGGCAAATTTACATAGAGAATGTGCTACATGGTTCAGATAATAGTATTTACATCAATATAATTTAGAATAATCAATTGTTGATTCCAAAAGAACCCGAAGCTGAACTGAACTTCCGAACTGAACTCCGGACCTGAACTCCTCTTCACAGTATTTGTTCCAGGCTAAATACTGCAGATCACGTCAGATTTGTTGATATAATGTTCATTGGCTGTAGATGTTTCATGTCCGCCATGTCAGATGACAAGACCAGTGTTGGCGCTCTTTCATTAGTGCAACGCCTAGATGATGAGGATGGCGTAGCGACGCAGAGTTCATCTTCCTTGGTTCAGTCATTGATGCCCATTGAAGCCTGGAGAGCGCATAGGCAGGCGTTGCCAGGCAACCTGTAGATAACTTTCCCTGCACTAAACTTTCGGCAGAGAAAGAACGCTCCCTGACTCGGTGAGCAGCTATCTCACTCGGCCAAGGTCATATGCATGTAGACTCAAAACCATAATAGACACTTCATTATTGCACGTTTGTGGCTGGTGGCAGACAACATTGAGACTGAATAAGGAGTCAACAAGATATTAAATGGGACAGATGAAAACATATTTTGGCCATAAACCTGAATGACATGACATTTAGGATGATAAGGAACAACGCTGCACAAACAGGCCGTAGGCTAAGAGTAAAATGATGATATGGAGCATAAGGTGACAATATGAATGATCCGGCCTGGGTCAAAGTTCAGGAGAATATGAGAATATGAGACATTGACCACTGGACATTAGTTTGTAAACAGATAAGACCCATTTTATCTATCAATTACAATCACAGAGATGTGTGGAGAATGAGGAGAGTTATTGTGCGTTGAAGCAGCCTGACTCTGGACATCTCCATTGCAGGCGCGACACTCTATATACTCTGCTATGCGCTTTCCCAAATGTGTATGGCCAAAATAGCAATTTTGGGGAAACACACCAACTGTGGCTTCTTGGTTAGAGTGGGTGACAATATTATCACACGAAAAGATGAAATTACCTACCTAGGTTCCATCCTGGAGGCAAATCTTTCCGGTGATAAAATGGCCACCAACGTAATCAAAAAGGTCAACCAAAGAGCAAGATTCCTAAATAGGATCTCCTCACTGGTCAACAAAAACACCTAACAGGAGCCCTCGTACAAGGTTTCTTCGACTATGCTTGCACCTCCTGGTACCACAGCACCTCTCCCAGACTCCCCAAAACAAACTGGTCAGGCTACTACTTGGCCTCACTCCCCCGAACCCACCTCACCCCTGCCCACTTTGACAGGCTGGAATGGCTTAGGGTTGACGACAGAGTACAGGACCTTGCAATGGGTCTGGTCCACAAGATTCTCTACACCAGGGGTTATCAACCAGTGGTGTTCCAACTGAATGGCTGGAAAATGGAAATTAAGAGTTTACATAAAGTACACATAGTACGTGCATACACCTTCCCTAATGATCATATCTGGTTTCAGTATTTATTTATGGTGTATTGTCTCTATTATTAAGGTTATTGTAGCATTCAATTTATATTGGGGGACGGGAGGGGGCAGGGCAGGGGTCCCAAGACATTGTCAAAGCATTTTGAGAACCCCTGCTCTACACCACCAAGATACCCATGTACATGTACTCTAAATACTTCCTTAATGTCAACGAAGTCCACACCCACAACACCAGAGGGAGTTCAACAAACCATGTGCAACCCAGATTCGGCACAAACAACTTAAGGGACAAAATTCATTTCGCTACCTATGCCACCAAAATGTGGAACGCCCTACCAACAGTCATTAAGACATGCAAATCCCTTGACTCCTTCAAAAGTGCTCTCAAAGGGCACCTATGGACGGCTGCAATTTCGAAACTGGCCCCAATAAAATCTGAATCCCCCATCCACGAATCAATACGCCCACGGCCACACCTCCATTTGCAAATAACAGTGTCGGCATAATGGCGACACACAGCGGGTAACGCTGCACCAAAATACCATTTAGGGACAGTGCAAGCTGCCCTACCCGTAATTTGCGGGCAGTGCAAAGGGCACTGACGAGGCTATATACCTGTACATCTCCACACTGGCCTGGGAATGCCTCGGATCCCCCAGGAAGAAGTTACAGGAGCTGTTCTGGCCTATAGAGAGAGCTGATACAACCTGAGGGGCATTGCCTTTTTATATTTGTTTAGGGCACTAAACAACAGGACATGCCTGCGCAAATTGACATTGTTAGCGTTATGTGTGATGTCAGACAGAGCTCGGTCAGTCTTTATATGTTTGACTTTTACACTTTACTATTCATTAAATGCAATTTATTTTCAAATTAAGCAGTGCATCATGGACTTAAATGTGAAAGCTTATCTTCTGGGGCCAGACCATACCACCCCAAGAGAGATTCGGCGATTTATTGTTGAGAAGGATCAGGTCAGATGTTGTGAGGAACTGAGGAGGAGACTTATTTGTGCTTTCTCCAACCTGAAAGACCAGATTATCTTTGCCATATTCTACAAGGACAGAGACGGTGACATGGTGTCCTTCTCTACAGATGATGAGCTATGGATGGGTCTGCACTCTACTATGACGGACAATACCTTCAGAGTGTACCTCAAAGAGATGAGGAGTATTAAATCCTGGACCTTTATGGAGTGATGATTACGACCTTTTAAGGCTCTGCACATAATAATAATAATAATGTGCATGATAATAATAATGGAATCTATCAAAAATAAAACTACAATTCGAAAAATGTCGACAATCTAGAGTAGCTAGGTCTACAAGCCCCTCCTCCCCATTTGATATGCATTTGGCCAGGACCAAATATTTTATCTCTTGGACCACAATTTACGGTCCATTTGGTTCCTAGTATCAATCAGTTTGCAGGGCACCAGTGCACCACGACCTAAACCCCCCTGGAATTCTGACTGCTGATCTAGGTTAAAGCCCTCCCTGACGAGAGGCTTACCCTTACCCATCTTCGCTGGGAAGCAACTGGAAGATCTCTCTCCAACTAATATAATGTCAGGAAAGAATACGCCCTCTGTTTTATCCTGCAGCTGAGGGGAGATGCACGCAGACTAGAAGAGTGATTCTCAACCTTTTTTTATTTCGAGCACAGCCAGTTTGTATTACTTTAGGCCACTTTAGACTCCCTGTTGATATATCTCTGGGACCCTCGTCTCCACTGTAAAATCCTCAGTGGAGATGCAGGAGAGGCATCTACGTGTCCATTATTGAACCCTTAGGGGCCGTTCACACCTGTGTGTCCTGTCTCTTCTGTGTGTCGCAACGGCTCGCAATGCATTTCCAATGGGAGTCGCATGGTTTGATGAGACAAGCTTGCTCCCTGGCTGTCTTCTGCCCTCCTTCCCCCCATGCGACTATGTGTGTAGTACTGCCTGCCTAAATATGTCTAAATATGACTGCCTGCCTAAATATGTCCCAAACCACCCCCCTAAGGTCTTCCACTGCTGGCCTGCTCGCTTTGCCTAAAAAATGGCAACTAAAAAATACGGGGAAGCAGCTTTTTGCTTCTACGGGCCGACGGCATGGAACAAACTCCCACTGTACCTTCGACAGGCAGCCTCTGTAGACATTTTTAAAGCACAGCTCAAGACCCATTTCTACACCCTTGCTTTTAATTGATCTTTTATTTTATGTCCTCACTGTATTGCATTACTGCTTGTTTTTTAATGTTTATGCCTTGCTTTTATTTTATTTTTTCTCCATTGCTCTGTAAAGCACTTTGAGCTGCATTTCATGTCATGAAAGGTGCTATACAAATAAAGTTTTATTATTATTAGTATTAGTCTAGCATTAGTATACCAGTAAGACACCCTGAGGGGCCCTAATGGGCGAGGTCCGAACATGGAATCTATGGAATGTAAGAACAAGTCAGCTCCATATAATGGAGATCTAAGGGTAGCAGCGGGGAGTGTTTGATGAGGGCCCAGGTAGGGCGTCGTAGTAGCGTCTAGAGTTTTAATGGACAGGTATCAATCAAAAGGGAGACATCGAAGAGAAGGACAGGTGGGAAGGATCAACATATGGAATGTCAGCACATGCAGGTGAGCTCCATAAGAGGCACTGTCGGTTTCAGCCATAGCACTATAGAGCACCGAAGTCTGACGTCAATATCGGTAGAGGGCGCAAATCCATAGGTTCATGTACTTTTTATTTGCATTATAATCCCCATAGGGGGATTTTAGATCGCCTCATATAAGAACTGTGTAAAAAAATAAACATGTCACCCCGGCCGTTTCACTCATATGGATATGAAGAATCAACTGACTGAGACAAAATAGTTAAATAGTGAAATAGTTACATTTTCGCTAGAAACAGACTGTATCATATTATGAGTGACTGACTGTTGCAAACGATACAGAGACAATAACACCGAGACAGCTTGTTTATTTTTGGACCACAACACTTAGGCTATATGAAACGATTTTAAGATGAGCCCATGTTATTCTCCATAGAGAAATGACTTCCGCGAACCAGGGGAATCGAAGGGATGAGCGAGTTACTGCATGTCAGGACTTCGGTGCTCTATAGTCTATCCCCATTTCACACGAGTATCCATGACTCTACATAGTCCATATTATTATCATTATTAAAACTTTATCGACAGAATATCGACATGGTGTCAATGTTTTTTAACATTTACTATTCTGCTCTTTATTATGCTCTTGCTTTTAGTGGTCAGCTTAGCAGACAGCTAACATGACAAGATCCCTTGAAAAAGAAAGACCCAGGAGACTGTATAGTGTATAGGCCTTTTAGTGAAAGGATCCAACATCTTTTTGTAATACTGTTAAAAACAAACATAGAACTTACATTCATTATTTAACTGTATATACAACATACATTTTTCACATAGCTACTGTACATAAAGACAACATGAGAACAGTACAGTAGCATGTAATGAGGCTTGCAGGCCTACTTACCATCCAAGGCAAGTTACTGTAGCATTGTTTAAGTAACATAATATCCATAACACAACATAATGTTGTTTATTTTTCTTATTGAGATATCCAGCTTTTGGTGTGTGTGTGTGCACAGACTTTGTCCTGCACAAACATTAAATTCCCATGGACAATTTTATGTCATAGTGTCTGAGCAAATAGATGTGACAACGTCATGATGATGTGCGATGATAAGAGCTCCCCTCACTTCACATGGGTGTGATTTTTTTATAGGCTATACATAAGAAAGTATACACAACATATAATGTCGAAGTCAATGCCACAATTCCTGTGCACACTGCTTGTAGACCAAGGAAATATATTTTTTCACATAGTCGTTAATTGTGGCGTATTATTTAATATCCATAACAAC
Organism: Protomyctophum bolini; assembly: GCF_963924005.1. Taxonomy (NCBI): domain Eukaryota; kingdom Metazoa; phylum Chordata; class Actinopteri; order Myctophiformes; family Myctophidae; genus Protomyctophum; species Protomyctophum bolini. Next base: position 36,920,467 of record NC_137863.1, read on the forward strand.
AAAACGACAACAAAACGTCAATGTTTTTACGCCATTGCTCTGAAAATGGCTAAGTCGTCCAAGATCCATTCTGTCTGTCTGTCTGTCTGTAGTTAATCAGGCGTCTGTGTAGTTAATCTTGCGAACCACACCCTACCGATCAATCGTGCTTTTCTGACACTGTTATACTTTTAATCCTACTTGCATATTGGACTTTGTATATTTGATTTGACTCTATTCCTGTTGACTTGTTCAGTGTGCTGTACGTGTAAAGAAAGTGATGATGAGTTTAAAATCGATTAACCTTAGTCTGAATGCATTAGATTAGTGGTTATCAAAGTGGGGTCCTGTGACCCTCAGGGGCCCTTGAGAAGTTCAGGTTTCTGGGGAGCATAAATAAATAAATAAAATCACACCTGTGTGAAGAGAGGGGCGCTCTTGTCGTCGTAAATCATCCAATAAAAAAACGAATATGTCTGCCCCTGAGCCTGAGGGTGGAGGCCCGTTTCAATTGAAACTGGTGAAACATAGCTAAGGCCTCCTATGAGTGGACCCCCTACCTTGTATACGGTACTCTAAGTCCCCTCCCCATATTTCTGTCAGAAGCCCTTGAGGACTGATTTTACCCTTTTGCACACGGCGTACAGACTGTGCACGGCTTCGGGGCTTCCGTAGCGGAGGGCGTGTGTGCGTGTGTGTACTGTAGCTGATTCTATGCTTATGAACCAGAGCAGCTGCTACGCGCACGGCTAGTCGGGCAGTATGGCGACAGCAGGGGGCTGTGAACTCGACTTGGAGGGCTTCGAGAAACAACTACAGAGTTTGTTTAAATCGTTTAAAAACAGCTCGTCTTCGACCATTGATGCCGTGCAGGTGGACCGTGGTAAAACCTTCTGTTCTGACTTCAGCAAGGTAAGAGAGAGAGAGAGAAGATGATAATAATAACAACAAAACCTAGCAGGTCTTCATATTTCCCCTCCCCCAGAAATATGCTAGCTGACGTTAGTTTTTTTTGCTACACACCCCCCCTTGCGCGAGGTTTTCAAATAAATTATAATACGTTATTTCAAAAATTTCAGATGAAAACGTCTTTCTCTTTGATTTAGCATCCGTAATTTTGACAAGCCACACGTCACGCAAGCGCGACGAGAACTATGATTTCACCGATAGGCTATCTGTATTTTGTGATGTTTTAGAACAACAATACGCATAAGATTAAGAACAATTGTATATTTTCCCGAACGGGTGTCAGTGACTTGTTTGTGTTTCGTGCTAATGACCATGACTGTGACACTGTCCCCATAGCCTTAAATACTTTTCCAGAGCTAACGGTCCTAGTCAATGAATTCACTGCTAAAGCTAACGGTTTAGCGAGCCCAACATTTGCCTGGCTAGCTTAGCATTTGTTTGTACCACAAATAAACGAGACGATTCTGGGTAGCTGCTACTAGCCGCAATTTGCAACACTATATTGTTTTATATTGTGTTGAATCTAGTTGCAATACTACCCTCCATTGACAGCTGTCCAAATTTAAATTTCCGATCTGCTTGTAATATTAAACGACGTTAAACTCTCCGACGTTGCAGCTGTAGGGCCAGCTTGAATTATCCTCTTTCAATCTGAAAAGCGATTGTTTAATAATAAAAAATCTGACCTTTTTTGGATCTCACTCCAGTGACAAATACCCCAAACCTACACGCTGTCAGTTGTGGCTGAAACTTATAACGTGATAATTGGTAATTACATGTAATTGTTGGCTGATATTGCATCTGTGGGCAGGTGTATTTTAAACCTTTATAATCCTTTAATGTATTTTGCAAATGTGTATATATTTTTTAATTTTATTTAATTACTTGCAATCTGGTTTTTACTACTATTCATAATTGCCAATAGCAACCAATTACTCACTTTAGTTGTTGGCTAGATTGAGGACACTCCCTGATGAGGCCTTTGTCCCAGACTCCCAATCTCTATAAATGGGAGCAGTTTTTCTATTCCTCTTACCCTGAAGAAGGCAGTTTTGTCGAAACGAAAAGTTGGTACTCTAAAATAAAATATATTTGCATCGTGACTACGAGCTGTGCAACATCTCTGCTCAAGTTCACCTCCCCAGTGGTGTGCTCGCTCTTGATTGATTGATTGTAGTGGTGAATATTGCTTGCAACCTCACATAGATAGATATTAGATATGTATCACGATACAGAGGCCACAATATGATATATATCGATTATACGTTTATTAAAAAATAATGACCATGTTGCACAAATACAATCCACAGAGATCTTTAAATTAAAATACAATGGTCTTAATACATGTAAATCAAATATTTATCTTTTGTTTTGCTTTGTTTACTTGGTTAATCAGCCTATTTAATTTATAGGCAAAAGAAGGAAAAGAGAATGAATGAGGACATGTGTTTGTGGCTTAATTCTAGCTGCAGGGTAGGTCAGTCAAACTGTATAATTTGTCTAATATTGTTTTAGAGCAGTGGTTGTCAAACATTTTCATGCCAAGTGCAAAGGACCCCAATATTTTACAATCTACTTTACAGAAAGATAATCCCAAAATCGCTTATAATAAACAGATTTGGCAACACTGGCCAGAAAGGATCATATCAGTACTGCTTATTTTTGGCTTATTTTTATAGACCTGGTTGAATTTTTCTCTGGCAACACCTCTGGAACGCAGTGTTTAATGGAAGGAAGTGTTTATATTACTAGATATTATATTGCTCCACTGGTCTAAACTAGCCTAAGATTTAGACTCTTGTAGATTTGCTTTGATAACGTTAAACAGAGACGCGTTTCTCAACACTGCGTCACACAGATAATTCATGCCGTTTATTGCTGTATCGATACAGCAGCCTCTATCGATTCACCTATCTTTCGGATGTTCAATTGATATATTGCCATATTAATTGATTAATTGAATACACCACTAATTGAACTCATAAACCGTTGCTGTGGACGATACCATGAACCATTACACTTAACAATTGGTTGAGGGTCCACCATTTTCAATTCATCAAAACATTTAGAGATGTTCGTTCTGATATTAGAGATGTGACGCCATAGATGAGCTGGTGTTGAACTTCTTCTAGTCAAGGGTTAATGATGATGACCTAATGATGAAGTATGGGGGGTGCCGGGGGAGGGCTGTTGTAACTGCCTGTCAAGTGGTTGTTGTTTTCTGTGCTGCTGCATGTTGTATTTTGTCTTGTGTGCCATGTCTCGTTCTGTTTTTGTCAGGGCTTTTGTGTTGTGTATGTTAACCAGTAAGACGCGCGAACGCGGGAAGCGAACGCAGCTCGTACATATTTGGGTTTTGGACTAGCTGCTTTGGGTACTCCTTATATGGTTATGGCTGAGTCATGGTGACATAACAGCGGGACAGACACTTGCATCAATCACAAACAAATCACTCAGCTCCATATATGGGCACAAAAGCGGGACAGACAGACAGACAGACAGACATGATCTGCTAGGTCTCATAGTAAGTGCTCATTGCGTTCGCAATTAATCCTGTTTTGTACACTGCTGAAGCCAGGGCCTGGATGTGAAAAATATATAAAACTTGAATGAGATCGAAGCTATTTCCCAACTCTAGTATTGTTGACAATTCATTTTTTTATGTCTCGCTCTCCCCATCTCTCTCTAGCTGGTGGAGGAGTACACATGTCACTGGCAGACTCCACTGCCTCGACTCAGGATCCTTGAGGTTGCTCTTTGCTACTTTGTTCGAGGCTCTCACTTATTTCGAGTAGGCTGTGATGATGTGCGCTCCATGCTCAGCAGTCTGGCCTTGTAAGTAATGCTGGCGGAGGTCTTTTAATAGGAAACGGGATGCAAATTTAAAGAATTATGTTTATTTCCCTGAGAGATTTGATAGGATCTCTGTTCCTTTTATAGGAGTGTTTTTGAGCTCTTGCTGTTCTTTGATGAGAAGGACTTCAATAAGGATCCACTGAAACACTTCACAATTACATTTCAGGTGAACCTTCAATCCATTTTCCATTTTCTTTAACAGTAGCTGTCACTTGCCCCTTAAATGCATAATGCAATACCCTTACAGTATAATTATTTATAATGCTAGTACACAAGTGCGTGTAAATAGAGGAGGGCTTTTGTGAGGTAGGTAAATGTATTTAATGTTTGTCTGGTTGCAACTTGTGCACGCATCCCCCTCTCCCGGCTCGGGCCCATTGTCTCAGGGGTGCAGTACGTTAGTTAGACTAGTCATTGGTCCGACAAACGACGAACCCACCTCAAACCCTAACATAACCATAACCGCATGCACGGGAGCAGGCGCTAGTCCGGCTCCGTCGGATTTACATGCGGTCCCCTTGTCTCAGACAATTAAAACCTCTCCTGGGCCGATTGTCCCACACTTTAAAACCGCCTGATATAAAGTACAATTTATTTTGTGTATTTTATCAGTCCATCAATTTCTTCTCTGCTGTCTTCCAGGAATGTCATATGTGTCTTGTAAGGCATCAGAATGTTCACTTGATCCAGGTGAGCACTTGCATACAAGATGGCGGGCCATGGGCACACGCCACTCTGCAGTCCATCCTCGAAGAGACCACAATACCACAGACTGAAGGTTTGTAATGGTGAAAACATCTTTTATACCTGTCTCACCCAGCACCAACAACCCTATTTATGATTATTATTTATTTTTGAGGTGCGCTTGCACCTCCTATGCCCAGCTTTGTCTGTTTGGGTGTGGGCACATTGTCACGTCAAGAGGTGGCAAGAAAGCGCCTCGTCCAGGCGTCTCTTCCGGGTTTTTAAACAGCTGGTGGATGGAAATGACTCTCGCACATGGCTTCAACTTGTAGTGTCCGATTTCCGTTTTGTCCGGCAAAGGTGTGCTTGCGCCTTTTGTGTGAACACAAACACGATGATTCGATTGGCTGATCATCCCATAGCGATGATTTGATTGGCTGAGCAATACATATTGAGGATAAAAGTGAAGACGCCAAAATTTATTGGCTGGAATGACATTTGTGATGATTTGATTGGCTGAGCAGTAAGCACGGAATGTGATGTATGATGATGTATGAAGATAAGAGGGCCCCTCACTTATCACAAGTGATTTTTATTTTTCATTTTGGTGTTTATTTTATGTGTGCAAATATTTCATCTTAAAATTGTGTTTCTTAGGATAAACAAATCAAAAACAAATGTTCAATATTGTTTCATCCTCATTCACTACCAACTATCACTTTATTCGTACATTACATTTCCCCATTGACATAAATGCGAAAACTCACTTTCAACTATTTTACAAATCACGAACAGAATGTCCAATCCATCTCCAAATTTGAATCAATCTATTATCATCCATAGGGGACGCTGCAAACAATCCCCTCCAAAATACTTACAAATGATCACAGGGTGACGTGACATTGTAATTGGCTAGCAAAATTAGAGGGAGGGGCCTATATAAGCGATTGCAACCAAAAACCTTTCTAGTTTATTTAAGTTTCTCAAGTTTTACTGCTATCCAGAGATGTATAAGATGTCCATGTTTATTCCTATAATGGAACTAAATGTTCTCCTGTTTGACTCCCCACAGTGGACACATTTATCGGCTCCCAGCTGCCGTTGTTGTTGGAGCTGCGGGTCCGATACCTGTTGACCTGTGAGAGGATTAGTGAGGCCATGGCCCTGGCCCAGTGCTGCTCTCAGCATCCTACAGCAGGACAACATCACTTCTTCCTCCAGGTGTACCTCACCTGTCTCCACAAAACCTCTCAGCACGACCGTCTGAACAAAGAGGTGGGTTGAGTGACTGTGTTAGATAATGACAATGCGTGTCATCGCTGTCGGGCAGAGACCGACTTTTCTTTTTAAAATGAATCTGTGCTAATTTAACACACTTTACTAGTCGGTGTGTGGGTTTGATGAAAAATATAAAAAAGCGCTTCTGACTACACCTAACTCCATTGGATCCTCAAACTGTCGTTCAAACCACCTAATTCCAACGTAGGTTTTTTTTCCGTCTGACTTCGTAAATCAATGGACCTTTTGACGCTGACCGCCCCAAACTTATTACTTATTACCAGCACACTCGGAATGGTATAGACTATTTGGAGTATTTTGAGGCGCTTGTGCTTTATTTATGCAGGACAGTGTAGAAAGTAGTCCCCACAGGACTCCGTGATTCCGCGATCGCAGTATTTACCACTGATTTCAAAGCCGTCCGTGGAATTCTCGACCATCCGCGGAATAGCAGAATGTCCGTGGAATATAGTCGGACACCCCCGTTTTTACTCCCGGGATTTTCTACTGGGGATAGTGGGGGAAATTTCGGGAGGAAAAACCTTAGACTATATATGGCACCCGAGTTCTCCTCCCATCCACTTGCATGAAGTTGCTCTAAAGCGCATGAGGCGATTTCACTCCTCCTTCCGGGTAGGAACAGAGTGCATTCTGGGATGGATTTGCCCCAAACACATGAACGCGCTGCCGTTGACTATCATTACGTGCGTTCATGTATGAAACCTGTGTTTGGGCCCACGCTGCAATACCAAATTCGGCCACTATGTCCATTTCTCCTCCGGGTGCCGTCTCTATTCATATATACTCTAAAACGGGTCGCGGAGCGTCCGTATATCATGACAAAGTTACTTATTACTACCAGTAGGTAGTGTAGGTACTATAATAGGGATTTGTACAGGGTGAGGTGTCTGACAACACTTTATTTATGTGTTGTTTATTTATGTCCTGAGGGGGCATAAATAAAGAGTTCCTTCTGAAACGGAATCTGTGTAAATGGTTCCTACTAAAACTGAATCCATCTCCTGACTCCTGACAATGACAAATTGACAATGCTAAAGCAGAAAAGATAAATATTACACCCACATTAAGTATCCTCTAGTCTAAACTGTAGTTACTGTGGGCAGGGTTTGAATGACAACCTTTGCAACCAAAACAAATAATTAAAATTAAAATAATTAAAGTAATAATAATAATCGATCCCCAAAAACGATTATTGGAATCTTTGATTATTATGACTCATCCATAATTACAATTAATTGTATATATCATGAAAGAATCTACGTATTATTAAAAAAAAAGAAAAAAAAGGCTTGATAACTGGTCATTTTTAGTTGAATAAGTTAATGTCCGCAGAATATTAACTAAGCCGCGTAATCAAGGATTGTTGTCCGCTGAATTAGGAATGTTCACCGCAGAATCAAGACTTTTTTTCCCCCTCTGATTCCTGTGGGGACTAAGAAAGACATGCAACACAGCAGGAATCAAAACGACTTGTTGTAGTGTAACAAATACACATTAACCAGTTGGCTAATGGCATTTGAATAATGTGATGACAATGGCTTTTTTTCCTACCCCAGGTGGCTGAGCTTAATGGCAAGGATGCTGTTCAGATCATCTGTAATATGGAGAGCGAGGAAAGGGATGAATCCATAGTACTGACCCTCGCCAGAGCCTTCCTCTCCCAGCAGCTTCGTAGAGGATACATGGACCATTTGGGGTAGATTGTACTGTCTATTAGTTCACAAATATACTAAAGGGCTAGTCACGATGATATATCACATCAAATTAAATTCATTTTAATTACTTAATTACAATCAGTGGACCCAGTTCCACTTTAGTAATCTTTGACATGCTAATTCGCGCCATCGAACAGCATCAACATTGATTCGACTGTTTTTGTTTTGGCTAGCTGTGTGGAATTATACTCTTGGCTGTTCATTCCATCACGCTCTGAGACTAAAGTTGAGACTACATTAATCTGTCCTGATGAAGGTCTAAGCGACCGAAACGTCCACCTAATAAAGAGCAACGTTTTGGCAAGTGTCTTAACAGTGTGCAGGACCTTTTCTTTGTTTTTCAAGGATGCACTTTTTAAATATATGCTCTACGCACCTGTCACTAGCCTTCTGAGGTGTGCATCAGCTTTTTGCTAAAAAAAGAGACTACATTTGTACCTTATCTCTTGTGTTTTATGTAACTCTGTAACACTTAGACATGACTACAAGCCTTATTTTGACCCTTTATAAAATAACATGATGGTTCCTACAATACAATGCCTGGGAACAAGGTCACGTTACTTGCAGGGTGATGGCATGCCAAAATGGTTCTGAGAGCAGCAAACAACCATTCCAGTTACATTCCCATTTGTACATGGCGTGGCACTGTTTGGCACAACACAGTTTAAAACATGCCCATTCCTAGATTTTAGGCAAGATTTCATAATCCTGCTTACCATGGCCATGTGCTGATAGGAGGGCTGGATGATCTAGGTCACAGGTTCCCAAACAGTGGGTCAGGACCCATATGTGGGTCGCGGACCACTTTTTTTATGGGTTGCAACTTGCAAACTTGTGAGTCAATACCCCTTTATTTTTTTGTTTTTAATTATTATTTCAAAAGATTTTCAAGAAATTCCCCAAAAAGCATACATTTTTATGAGTGAACACATTCCCTATTAGGTATTTATTAATTATTTCGCCCCTGCCACAGTCTGAACAGGTAATAGTATGTCCCTATGCCTGTGATCCAGTTATCCTTGTATCCCAGTGATGCATTGACCAAATGTATAGACAATCAACATAAACATCATAATAACAAACCCATTCATGGTTACAATAAACCAATTCATGGCTCCTACTGTAATAGCAGTTATACTGCTCACAACAGATTGTGCGATGGCATTTTGTAAGATTGGTTATTTACGGTGCTTGACACCCACACACAACTAAGTATAACTCAGGCTTATGCCAGAGGATTTTAATATTGCTACTAATTGCACTTTTCTTATGTCTGTGCAATCAGTGTTGATATAAGTCGGACCCCTTGTTTCCATATAGCTCTGCGTGATTTCCCTAATTCCATTAAACTAAATATTCACAGAACTTCACTAGTGTTCAACGCAAGGAAGTTATTTTACATTATGGCTATGCATAATAATCTTTTAATGTGTACAAAGTGCATTGGAGTGCCCTGAAGAGGTATATGAAAATGTATTAACAAGTAATAGCCTAGTAGTAGTAAATAAAAGTAATAAATAAATATAAATCGCACTTGTGTGAAGTGAGGTGCGCTCTTATCGTCATCACATTCTGTGCTTAGCCAATCAAATCATCACAAATGTGGTAAACAGACGGACACAAAGCTGGACAACCAGCTTGTGTGTGTAATCAGTCCATTCGCATGTATGGAAATGGGATTTCTTTGACGTGGCAAAAAAAAGGCCGAAAAGTGGATTGAGAAAATCAATTTACTCATCGGGATATCTAAAGGTCTTTTGAGTCTTGACGAATGAGTGAGCTCAGTTCCTGAGGGATCCTCACGGGCCTCTACCATATTGCCGAATTTCGTGAAGAACGATAGCTCAGAACTGCTAAAATGGCAGTTTTTCTTTTTACAGAAATCATAAAAGAGAAATATGGTCTTATGGCATCAGAGATCACCATTATAGGAATGAATGGACATCTAGTTGACTCATAACGATCACGAACTATGTGGCAACGAGGTGTAAGGCAGTTTAATGTTACTGCTCATAGAATCATGGATTGATTGTCTTTTGTCTTACAGTCACCTTGTCTTCATATGGAGTAAACTCCAATTGCGGTTGCAAACCTCGAAGCAAGTTTTACTTGAGGAGATCCAACAGCTGATGCTGACTGCCACCAATGTCAATGCAATCTTCCCTTTCATCAAAGTACTTCTGGAAGAGGTGAGTATTTTTATGTAAGAAAGGAGTAAAAATGTTGTGCAGGATTGTTCTTCAACTCAAGATGTGTTTTAATCAAGGTTCATATTTTAAAATACCTGAATAATGGCTGAGGGAGATGAGGAGAATTCTAACTAAATCAATACTTTTGCAATAATGGTGTTATTCTGTCTTGTTTTTTATCAATATTTAGTTGGGCAAAGATGGACACCAGTTTTGTGTGGAGCTGTGCACAAAGGCCCTTCAGTCCTGCCTTCCCAGTGATGTCCCCACCAAGTCCCTGATCTACAAGACCCTTGCTGGCCTATTTCCTAATGACCTGGAGATGTGCCAAATCTGTGCACTGCTGGTTTTCTTCCTAGAGCGCACAGTGGAGGCTTTCAAGATGGTCTTCAGCCTCTACATACACCCTGACCAGGTCGACCATGCACAGGCCAGCCCTGTCAGCAACCAAGTTCGCTTCGAAACGCTCCAGGTAGTGCAATGGTTTAATAAGTCATAACCAAACGGGGCCTGAAATTCAGCCTGACTCGATGTAGGATTTTCGTATGTTTTTGATTCCCGCAAATATAGCACTCGTAATTTGGGAAATTCCTGCACAGATTTACAGGATTGTCATTAATCATCATCATCATCATCATCATACTATAATTCAATCAATGTCTGTCTGAATGTGTGTCACTGTGACTGCCGTAGCTCCTCACTGCCTGCACCAATCACTCCCAGCCCTTTTTCCAATTTAACTAATTATAAATGAATAGTTTAATTTATTAGTGAATTAAAAATGCGAAAACGCACCCGGGGCGCAGTACCCCCCGTGGCCACAAGTGGGGGATATCTCACAACGGGTAAGGGCTAGTATTATATAATTGGCCAGTGTGCAGCGACAAATGGACATAAGGTGCAGTATCATTCCAGGTCGTCTTCAGTGGTGTGCGCTCTCTCCTCTTCTACAGTGACTCAGTGAGCCCCCTCTTTTGTAGCCACAGACTCTAAAACTGCAGCACACACTCACTAAAATCTAAAACTGCAGCACACACTCACTAAAATCAGGTTTCAATATGAACTTGACTGATGAAATATGGACAACTGGCTGGAATGTAAATCATCATAATTAAAGGGGAACTGCTCTGAAAAACCACCGGTCATCCAGAATGCATTGATGCAAACAGGACAAATGATGTCAATAATAATAATCTTAATGCAACGGATTCTGAAGCCTTATTTATACTGTTGATAAGAAAAACTTTCTTAGCTTACGCATGTTTCATGATAAATGTTTTTATGTGATGTATTCCCCATGCTTTTTGTTCTTGCTTAATGTAAGTCGCTCTGGATTAAGAGCGTCTGCTAAATACCTAAATTGTAAATTGTAAAGACTAAAGGACGGAGTAGAAGGAGAAAGAGAGACAACTACAGCACCAAGTAGAATCCCTCCTGTTTGGAAAACTGAATTTCAGGCCCTGGGATAAGTGATAATAAAACAATAGTTATTATTTTATGTCTGTGTTACTGTGTTATCGAGCTCTTGGTGGCAACCTTTAAAAAATCTGCCTTTTTTAGGTCCTGAAGATGGGCATGGACTTCGATCCCGAGTTCTGGAACCCCATCACTCTGCGAGCCAACTGTTTAAATCTGCTGAGTGACACCGTGGCGAGTGACGCAGTAGAAGAGATCATGGCAATGTGGGTTCCTGACTACTGCATGAAAGAGCCTGAATTCCATCTAAACACCAATTCAAGCAACTTCCAGAAAAGAACAAAAGTGGCAGGGGTGAAGAAGCGCAAACATACAAAAGATGTAAAGAATCACATGACAGCCAAGCGGTTTAAGGCCTGTTCTGATAAATCTGTTGACAACTCTGTGAAGAAGGGGAATGCAGGCAAACGTTCTGTGAAGAAAGCGTCAACGGAATATCTTCGGCAGTGCTTTTGGCGTATAGGCAAAACACAAGAGGATCCACAAGCATATCACAGGTTTATCATACGGCTCTCGGAGAAGAATCCCACAAAGCGGAACATAAGTAAGCTGCAGTGGATCATAGAAGACCCAGGACGTCTTGAGCAGTCAACTCTGTCTGATTACAGGAAGTTAAGACCCAACAGTAAGTAAAAAGATAATTCTATGAAAAAATAGGCACTGAATGTGTTCAACCAGCAAAGTAAACTGGCATATTGAACAGGGGTAATTGACTTAAGTGCGAAGCCTGTATTTAGCTTGGGTTCTTTATTATTATATAGTTATTATAGCCATTTTTGGCTCCTACATGTGACAATTTATGATTTCTGTTAACACAATCCAATGATGATTGTAACGTTATGATTTCTATTTTCAGTTTTCTTCTTCCTTGGTGATATGCCTTATTTATATACATCTGTGAGTACCGTGGCGTCTAATGGTGCTGCTGCTGCCAAGTCACAACACCCACAGCCCAGCGGGGCTCAGGATTCACAAAAAGAGCCACTAAACATGGAGCCAGCGCTGGTCCTGACCCCACTTCCACAGCAAATGGTTCGCCACTCTCTCTGTCCACCGGAACCTCGGCAGCAATGCAGCAGTGGGGAGGATGAGGATGACGGTGTGTATGATTCTGACACGTCCATATCAGAAATGAAGAGGGACGTGCAGAAAGGCAGAAAACTCAACAAAGATGCCACTTCAAAGACACAAGCCAACACCAATGGTAAATAACCGAGGTCCAGGCCTCCCAATATCATACATCTTTCCAAATACCCATGTTAAAATTGTAAAAATATAACACGGATGAGATGATCCTACATTGGGCATGAAAACCTAAGGTGATGTTTTTGTTTGTTTCTTTTCCACATAAAGCACTTCATTCATTTTCAACCTTATCTTCATATAATTGGCCTTCACTAAGGCTTATAAGGTTCCACCATTTCTGTCTACGTGTCCGTGTCTGAGATGCAGATTAGAGACAGAAATGGTGCCATCTCACACTTGTTATTTCATATTTTTAAGAGTAGCAACAAGGGTATCCGCCAAGCAAGTTTTGGGCCGACAGATGTGTTGTGTTTATAGAGAACTAAAGACGCTTGCGTCTCCACTCAAACGCGCACTTGCCCAGTCGGGCAACCTGAAGGCAAACTCCACCTACCCGAAAGTTTGATTCACCTGCCACAAACAGTCAGCCAGCCCTTAGTGTCCCCCTGCATCTTAATGAGCATTAGTGAATTAGGGACCATTTATATGAAGTAAAACTTCAATGTTTACTTTGAAGGGGTCCTTTAAGGTTAAAAACTACAGCAGATAAAACATATGTCAGGCTAGTAACCAATAAAACTACAGATAATGCATGTATGATAATTGGTGTTAGATATTGGTGTGGCAATGTGCAAGCATAGACAGTACTGACACACCTAAAGTCAACACCCATTATTAAAGTGAGTTTAAGTGATTCTATGCGAGATTTTTATTTTTATTTTTTCCTAGTCATCAATGGCTATATTCTAATTGCAATCAATTGCTATAGTGTTTGTTCAGTAACAGGGGTTTCCTTGTCCCCGCGCTCTTTAGTAAACTGAAATGCAATTTTCTGATTGTGATACCCTTGTTATCGAACCAGGACAGACAACTAATGCCGGATGAATAACTGTTATGGAGAACTGAACCACTTTCAAATTGAAGCTGATAAATCATCATTGTCGACTTTTCATTCCTGATTAGATCAAATTGGTATCCCGACCTGAAATGCATCTGTTTACTAAAGGGCTGGAGAGATTGGGAGACCTGTTGCTGAACAAATACTGTAGCACTAGCGCTTCAACCTTTTTTAACAAAAACAAACTTATTTTTTTATGATTTCATAATACAAGTAATGACATTAACATGCGTTATGATTTGTTATTTTTTTCCACAGTGTTCTTCTTCCTTGGTGATATGCCTTACTTATATACATCTGTAAGTCCTGTGGCACCTAACAGACCTGCTAACAAGTCACAACATCCACAGACCAGCAGTGTCAAAAAATCAAACAAAGACCCACTAAACATGGAGCCAGCGGTGGTCCATACCAAACTCTATTCACCCACAGATCCACTAAACATGGAGCCAGCGGTGGTCCATACCAAACTCTATTCACCCACAGATCCACTAAACGTGGAGCCAGCGGTGGTCCATACCAAACTCTATTCACCCACAGATCCACTAAACGTGGAGCCAGCGGTGGTCCATACCAAAGTCCATTCACAGAAAGACCCACTAAAGATGGCGCCAGTGGTGGTCCTTACCAAACTCGATTCACGCAAACACCCACTAAACATGGAGCGACCGGTGGACCTTACCAAACTCGATTCTCACAAACCCCCACTAAAAATAGAGTCAGCGGTGGTCCATACCAAACTCTATTCACCCACAGATTCACTAAACATGGAGTCAGCGGTGGTCCATACCAAACTCTATTCACCCACAGATTCACTAAACATGGAGCCAGTGGTGGTCCATACCAAACTCTATTCACCCACAGATTCACTAAACATGGAGCCAGCGGTGGTCCATACCAAACTCTATTCACCCACAGATTCACTAAACATGGAGCCAGCGGTGGTCCATACCAAACTCTATTCACCCACAGATTCACTAAACATGGAGCCAGTGGTGGTCCATACCAAACTCTATTCACCCACAGATTCACTAAACATGGAGCCAGTGGTGGTCCATACCAAACTCTATTCACCCACAGATTCACTAAACATGGAGCCAGTGGTGGTCCATACCAAACTCTATTCACCCACAGATTCACTAAACATGGAGCCAGTGGTGGTCCATACCAAACTCTATTCACCCACAGATTCACTAAACATGGAGCCAGCGGTGGTCCATACCAAACTCTATTCACCCACAGATTCACTAAACATGGAGCCAGCGGTGGTCCATACCAAACTCTATTCACCCACAGATTCACTAAACATGGAGCCAGCGGTGGTCCATACCAAACTCTATTCACCCACAGATTCACTAAACATGGAGCCAGTGGTGGTCCATACCAAACTCTATTCACCCACAGATCCACTGAACATGGAGCCAGCCGTGTACCTAACCCCACTTCCACTGGACATGGTTCGCCATGCTCTCGGTCCACCGGCACCTCAGCAGCAGCAGTTCAGCAGCGGGGAAGAAGAGTATGAGGACAGCGTTTATGATACGGACATGTGTTGGGAATCAGCAGACGAGAGCAGCAGTGAAGACTCTGATTGGTTGGACTTGGAGTACGTCGCAGAAACTAGAAGAAGAATCCTGAAGCAAGGCAGAACATTCAACAAAGATCATGCCACTTCAGTGACACAGATTCTACACGCGAACAGAAATGGTAAATATCCAAGGGCCGGGCCTCATCATACCAGGGTGATAAACTGTTCATCACATACTCATATTTTAACAGATGCTAAATGCAGTTCATTTATAGTGTTTATTGCAGGAGTAGCTTGACCTGTCTTTCTCTTTTCATCTGTTTGTGTCCGACTTTTTTTCTCCTGAAAACAGAAAAATTGAAGCTTATGAAGAATTATCTTTATAGGGTTCTCTTCTGATTGGATAAAATTTGTATCCCGACCTGAAATATATTTAGCCTTTGTTAACGATATGGAGAGACCTGTGTAACTGAAAACTATATTCTGAAATATATCTATCAGAATATAGTTTGTTTGTATCTTTTTATATCGCGTATGCCACCTTTTTTAAGTGGTGCAACCACTCCCTTACGGAGCTATGTTTGTGGGTGGCTAGCTGGGTGGGTGGGTGGGTGCCTGGCTGGGTATGAGCACGAAAACAGCATGGTTGTTTTTCACCACCTGAAACCTAACACACACGCACGTATTAACTGTATATATGATTTTGGGTGTGCCAGTACAGTAGAGGGTACAGTAGAGGGACCGCCACACGGTAACTGTCATTTCTCAACTGTTTCGGACGTGGGGCGGCTCGCCGAAACCGGCCCGGCCACCTGGGCGCGTTCCTGGGGGTCTGGAACTCCCACATGCACTGCACCACTCACTTCACATGGGTGTGATTTTTAAATGCTAATCAATATCAAACCTTTCTTACTCAGACCCAGGAATTTATTTTGAATGTGGAAATCCAACATGTTCACTTGAGGAGCTATGTTTTAGATAGGTTAGATACATCCCTATTTCTATTGATTTTGAGTTAGGATCACCATGTACCATTTGTTTCCCTACTCTGTGTAGGTCTCATAGGACACTTCAGAAACCCACCTATAGTAGCGGCGTCAACGTTAGGCAGATTTTCTAACCCTAACACAATTTATTTTATTAACAAGAAAAAAATGAGCCTGCTAACTTTCCGTTCCTATTAATGCTGTGCAAGTCTGTCCTTGAACAGCAATGTCCGTATGTGTATCTGAGCACCAGTATATGACTAATTAGTACCAGTAGGGGGTGCCAGAAACGGAGAGATAGTGCTGCTCTGTTGCCTGCTAATGAGAGAGAGGGAGAGAGAAGTTGCACCACTCAGTTCACACAGGTGTGATTTTTATTAACGAGAGAAAAATTAGCATGCTAACTTTCCGTTTCTATTAGCTTCAATGTGGATCCCCCCTCTTTGATGTCACTGGTACTGTAGGTGGGTTTCTTAACTGACCACAACCCCCTCTGAGACAACAATGAGAACCTATTATATAGAGATACGTTGAAAGTTGGTAAAGTCGTCCTTTAAAACTAACAGTGAAATCATAGTGTGCCTATTAGGGGACTTGTTGGACAGATGGAGGGTTTTCACGTTATTTGTACTCTATTTTCACCTGCCCTCTCGTCTTTCTCAGGAATGAGGGCTTACCTGCTTGGGGTCTTCACCTGTCCCGAGTGTACGAATGTCGCCTACACGTCTGCGCTTTACCTCTGGAAACACATGAGGAGGTGTCACAATGAGGTCTACAGACGAATGGTGAGGGATGGAGAGATCCCAGAAAACGGCGTAGACACCACTGGCCTGAAACGAGAAGACACTGATGAGCCAATATCAGTGAAACAAGAAGACACTGATGAGCCAATATCGTATAGCCATAGACTGTCGACCAGACCTGTACCGAAGCGGACTTACAGAAAAAAGGATCCCTTCATCTGTGATTTCTGTTTCAAGTTATTCGATAGGTTCTATGCATGGAAGGATCACCAGCGTGTCCACACGGGAGAAAAGAATTTCCATTGTGAACAGTGTGACAAGAGATTCGGTAGTATAAGTAACCTCAGGAGACACATGGCTGTCCACAGTGGAGAAAAACCATTCCAGTGCAAAGAGTGTGGTAAGAGTTTCACTCAGATAAGCAGTCTAAATAGACACCTTCGTGTGCACACTGGTGAAAAGCCTTTCCAGTGTCTACAGTGTACCTCCAGTTTCACTGAGAGAAGTAGTCTAAAGACTCACCAAAGGAATATTCATTTCCGTGCGAAGTTCCAGTGTGACCAATGTGACAGGAGCTTCAGTCAGCCAAGTAACCTCAGGAGACACAAGTCTACCCACAGCGGAATAAAACCATTCCAGTGCGTTCAGTGTGACAAGAGTTTCTTTCATTTAAATGAACTCAGGAGACACCAGTCTGTCCACGCTGAAGCAAGGTTGCAGTGTGATGAATGTGATAAGAGTTTCATCCACATGGACAGTCTAAAGAGACACCACGTTGTACATGGTGCAAAGCCTTTCCAGTGTCTACTGTGTGACTGTAGCTACACTACAGGGAGTAGTCTAAATAGACACCAAAGGGATGTTCATGATGACCCTTTCTTGAGCACACCCTTGTCACTGTAAATGAGGTGGTCATGCACAACTCAGTCCTATCCGACTTGACACTAGGCATCTTTGTGCAAGCATGGAAACATTTTGATTACAGTAATGCCTCTTGTTCAGCTTTATCATTGTGCGATGTCTTGTTGTAAAAGGGATGTCTCAATATGTTACAATGCTTAACTGACTTATGATGTGGTGACTCAATCTTCGGATGAAAAGCTGAACATTTTACGTCTTCAAACTTATTATTTTTTAAAGTTAAGCTTTTGTACAAAATTACACTGCTGTGACGGTGTATTTTACGTTGATTTCCTGCTTGATGTTATGGTAGGAGTAGGAGTTTCCTAACTTTTAGACCCCTAAATAATCATTCATACCCTCTGCCTGCAGCCCCTCTATTTCATTGTCTTAAAAAAAGAAAATAGTTTATACAAACGTATGATGCATCACGACTGTGATGCGTTGTAAGCTTGTACTGTATGTTGGCTATTGTTGCATTTTTCTTTTTACATTACTGCATTTTACAATCATGTTTTTCTTATATTTTTATTTATTAAAAAGTATTCGATTCCTCCCAATTGTTCCTGTTAGTCCAAAAAAGCCCTGCCAATTATTGATTGAATTTATATAAATTATTTTTTAAATTATTTTTCCTGCCTTTACATTTGGCTGCCGTGAGTGTTTTAGAGAGCCACAGAGTTGGAATGAAGGAGTTATTATTTATAATAACAAATGAATTAAATTCCATAGGCTGACTGTTCTCTACACCCGTCGTCTCCATTCCTGGATCTAGCTGGTGACCTTCGACACGTAGTTCCCATCTTGGATGTACAGGAGTAGTGGATGGTAGGATACATGCACTGTTGCTGCACTGGTCTGGCTTATTTAAATGGAATTGGAATCTTTTTCTGTGTAATGATAAATGACAAACATTTACTCTGTATTCTCAAATGTTTGTTTTGTTTCATTTGGAATGATCTGCTCATTGTTTTCATAAACCTAGGACATTTGATAAGATAGCCTTGGGGGGGAAATAAAATGCGTTTTGTCAGTAAATGGCACCCTTCATTTTTTTTTCTCACATTAGTTCGAA
This sequence comes from Protomyctophum bolini, assembly GCF_963924005.1. Lineage (NCBI taxonomy): Eukaryota > Metazoa > Chordata > Actinopteri > Myctophiformes > Myctophidae > Protomyctophum > Protomyctophum bolini. Next base: position 36,939,009 of record NC_137863.1, read on the forward strand.
GAGATTTGTCTGAAACCCACAGAAAGGCAATTCTCCTGAACGAGCAGTGTATTCCTACTAGGGGTGCACTATTATGAATTTGACCAATATCCGATCATTTGCAGGGTCATATCTGCCGATTAAGATTATGCTGTCTTCAAACATTAGAAATACTCAAAACAACTTTTTTAAACTGCATTATTTTGAGACCGATCCAATACCGATTATATCGTGCCCGACTAATTCCTTCCATTATTAAGTCTTTCTAGCCGGGGAGCCACAGGCCCAAAAGCTCAACGGTTAAGAATTAACTTGTGATGTTATGACATACTTTTTATTTGTGTTTTTTCTATTCACTTGGTCACTAAGGTCCACAGAATAGAGGTCTGCTCTGCCGGAAACAAAAAGTTATAGCCATTTTTGTATATCACACCATAGACAACCAATATAAGGCAAAGTTTCATCATACTTTTAAGTAGCATGCGACGGGGGGTTTTCATGATTCTGAATCCATTCCAAGCATTCGTTTTGCACTCCTTGGCCTAAAAACGGCGATAGCCGTCATCACAAATGTGATGAGGTCAGCACATTGGGCATTGGATAATGGCCCAATTTAGGCCAAGGATGAATGATTTCCTGAACGACCTGTTATAGCACCACCAGGACTCCAGGAGGCCGACTTTTGTAAAACAAAGTCTTTGCTATTACTCCTCCATATTTTGTCCAAAAATCCCGCAAATCGTTACACAGTATCTCTATAGTCATGTGCTCAAGACGGATCTGTCTGAGATTTCATATTCCATCCTGATTGGCTAACATTGGCTTTCAATATTTGCAGGATTGGCCTGTTTTGAACAAAAAGCCTCAAATCATGAACGCAGCATGCAATTTACGTGAAATCTTTCACAAACGTTCTTACTAGGCTGAGGAATATATCCCACCCTTTTATAACAGGCCATTGGCCTGTTATAGCGCCACCAACACCAACAGGTGGATTTTTGCTAAACACATTTTTCGAACAAAATGCCTCAAATCATCCAATTTCCATGAAAGGCACAAGAAATGTCACCCTTTTCACTTTGGCCTATAGCGCCACCAGGAGGCCACAACCTGACCTGCCTTGGTGGATACCTGTCACCCGAGGGGCACTTTTTCTAGTTCTTATTGTTTTTTTTCTTCAATTTTGCCATGCATTTTTGATTGTGTTGATCTGTTGCTCACAACTGTACAGCACTTTGGTCGGCCATTGGTCGTTGTAGTTGAGTTGAGTTGAGGGACACATGCAAGTAAGCAGGAGCTGGGGGTGGAAATGAAGGACCGGGAAGTCTGGTGTGGCATTGTGAAATCTATGATCTCGACCGTGGTCGAAACATGATGATGACTAGTTGTATAGCAGTATACTAGTATTATACAGGATCCACTGAAATTCACTGTTACATTCCAGGTGAGGCTTCAATCTATTTTCTATATAGTATACCGGTAATATATATATAATATCTGGCATTGCTGATGCTGAACAATATGACAGCTCAATTCCTTTCACCCCTCTGTCAAGGAATTATAATGACAATTGTTTAAATTCTCCTGCTTCTCTGTGCTCTGTAGGAAATAACTTTGGGCAGTTAAGCACCTCCTTATTTGGTTGGCTAAATGGCATGGGATTCACTGGGGACCGAACAGCACCTGCTGAAAACATGGCTCATGGAGAGGCACTTACAGGTCTCATAGTTGCATGTGATGCTGAGGTCATGCAACAACCATCAAACGGTTTATCGTCCCTGTCGGACAGAAACCTTGTATCTTAATAATTCAAAATAGCCGATCTAAAGCTATCAGCTGTTTTTGCTACTTTTGGGAAGAAAACAAAAATTAAAGTGACAAATGTGCTTATATTTGTGGGTTTTATAAATATTTAACCTTTGAAAGGTTTTAACAGGACCTAAATATTACTATGACCTTAAGCGACTAAATATTAATGGTTCCATTGGATTTCCTGAAAAGTAACAATTTAGGAGATATGAGGTTTTCCTCTAAAAGGGATGCTCTGTAATTTGACACTAGTGTTTTTCTTTCTTTTTTCTATTTTCTATTTGCCTAGGTCGGAGGTAATACTTTGAGAATCTTTGAGAATGATGTGTCAAACGTTTTACTGACATCTTCAGGAAAGGTTTGGAGCCAGACATTCCTCATTGTGCAGTGTGTTGGTTTGTTATCTGAAGATTCCTCATGGGTGAACAGTAAGCCCAACCTCCAAACTCCATACAAGGTCTTGATACAGGCTAAACTCTGGGGAAAGGACAGCAGAGATCCTTGAGTAATCTTGAAGATGTCCATTTAGTCCAAAGTTTCAGTTTTCCAGTAGCCTTACACACATCTCTCGCACAGCAGTTTGTCTAGCCTGTAAACAAAATGGTGAGTAGCTCTCTTATATTGAAACTAATTTGTCATTCAACATGAAGATAACTCGGTAGGTAAACAATTTTCATTGTTAAAATAATGCTTGTGTGCATGTAGGCCACTTAACCACTACCTTATTTCATACCTCAGCTATTCAAAAAAAGCCGATCCACAATCTCATAACGCATTAAGATGCAATGCATTGTGAGCCTCTGTAGATCAGCTGTTCTTTGAAAAATATGGACAAATATTTGGAATAATTTAGATGTTGGGGTCCTTGACAAGAAAATGTTTGAGAACCACTGATTGTAGACTACTCCTTTAATAATGGTATATACATGTATATCTGATTTGTGAATTTTCATCATAAAGGCTAGCAAGCTGACACAAGAGCAGATAAAGGAGTATAAGGGAGTTTTTGAGATGTTTGATGAGGATGGAAATGGAGACGTCAAGACGCAGGAGCTGGAGAGACTGATGAGCTTAATGGGAATCAATCCGACTAAAAGAGAGCTCAGCCAGATGGCCAAGGATGTGGACAAAGATGGTAATTATAATAATATCGTAGGGCTGTTATATCATGATATTATTAGGATCCGGTTCTTCATCCGGTAAAATCAACAGGAAGTTGTCATTTCTATTTGAAATACAAATAGTACCAGGTTTGGTGATGTTATATTGTCAGAATCAACTTTGTCTGCCTTGTTTATGGGCTAAAATCCTGGAACATGTGACATGTTTAAAACCAAAACACCAGTGTGTAATAATTACATGCCAAATGTCAAATTGATTTATGGTCATAAAATACACTAGAACACGAGTACACCTCATGAGAACTCAAACAGCTATTGTTCCAATTCTAAACACGTATATGACTGACTTTTGATTGTATAACCAAACGCATAAACATTTTAGTTTAGTGTTTAAAAAGTGTTACAGGCGATTAAACATGATCTTCTGGTTATGATCACTGACACGTTTAAATAGTGTTACAAATAAGTGTTCAGAACCTAAACCATTTACTGTGTACTGAGCCTCTTCATTGTACAATGTAAGTCAACGAGGAGCATATTTGGAATGATCAATTTCTAATCCATTTTCTTGCCTACTATACATATTGTACACATCAATAGTTTACACTCGTTCACATCAAATTGCATTTAGGATAGAATTATCCTGTTTTGCAACATTCCTTACTGCTGTTATTCAATTTCCCCTGGAGATGTCAGTGTTTCTTGGTCTGTTTATAGTATTCATGCATGTGCTTGATTCTCTTTACTCCACTTAGTAAAGGACCTGGCTAAGTTTAGGAGAGAATATCTCAACGGTTCTTGGCTAATATGACCCCCGCGAACAACTTAGGGACTGTGAGAAATTCTATATTCGGGTCGAAATACCAGAAAATGACCACACCCTTTTTTAAATGTTTTTTTTTTTGTGGCTTTTGCCTTTATTTTATATATTTTATGGAGGGACAGACAATAGGCTGACAGGAAATGGGGAGAGAGATGGGGGGAAGACATGCAGTAAAGGCTGTCGGGATCAGGAGTCGAACCCGTGGCACTGCCAGACTGGATTACCAGCCAAGGTGCCTGGACCACTGAGCCATGGCCCAGGCCGACCACACCCTTTTAAAAATAACCGCTATACTTAAAACATGGATCTATCTTCTAAACCGTTGGAGCTACAGCTGTTCTGAAATGCTCAAAATGTTTGAATACTCAATAGACCATATGCACAGTTGCACACGGTGGGGAAACTAGCCGCAATTTGCCATTGACAGCCCATACAGGCATAAAACAGACAGTCCTATATCTAATTGTATTTAACTTTGTCAAACTCACCAACATTGCAGCTGTACGAAAAGCTTGAATTATCCTCTTTCTATCTGAAAAGTGTTTGTTTCATGAAAATCCAACATAGACATGTTATGAGCTACTTTATGTCAATACATTTCTTTACATAAAGTAGCTCATAACTTGTCTACAGTGTATCGTTTTTGTCATTTCGTCATTTTTTTCAAATCTTCAAAAATGATGAAAAACGGCGCGCTATAGTATGCCGTACGATATGGGCTATAGCCCATGGTCCAAAATGATGAGAAACGAGGCTAACTTTTTTTTTCAAAATTTCAAAAAACATGGGCTATAACCCATCGTTTTTGTCATTTCGTCATTTTTTTCAAATCTTCAAAAATGATGAAAAACGGCGTGCTATAGTATGCCGTACGATATGGGCTATAGCCCATGGTCCAAAATGATGAGAAACGAGGCTAACTTTTTTTTTCAAAATTTCAAAAAACATGGGCTATAACCCATCGTTTTTGTCATTTCGTCATTTTTTTCAAATCTTCAAAAATGATGAAAAACGGCGCGCTATAGTATGCCGTACGATATGGGCTATAGCCCATGGTCCAAAATGATGAGAAACGAGGCTAACTTTTTTTTTCAAAATTTCAAAAAACATGGGCTATAACCCATCGTTTTTGTCATTTCGTCATTTTTTTCAAATCTTCAAAAATGATGAAAAACGGCGCGCTATAGTATGCCGTACGATATGGGCTATAGCCCATGGTCCAAAATGATGAGAAACGAGGCTAACTTTTTTTTTCAAAATTTCAAAAAACATGGGCTATAACCCATCGTTTTTGTCATTTCGTCATTTTTGTCAAATCATCAAAAATGATGAAAAACGGCGCGCTATAGTATGCCGTACGATATGGGCTATAGCCCATGGTCCAAAATGATGAGAAACGAGGCTAACTTTTTTTTTCAAAATTTCAAAAAACATGGGCTATAACCCATCGTTTTTGTCATTTCGTCATTTTTTTCAAATCTTCAAAAATTATGAAAAACGGCGCGCTATAGTATGCCGTACGATATGGGCTATAGCCCATGGTCCAAAATGATGAGAAACGAGGCTAACTTTTTTTTTCAAAATTTCAAAAAACATGGGCTATAACCCATCGTTTTTGTCATTTCGTCATTTTTTTCAAATCTTCAAAAATGATGAAAAACGGCGCGCTATAGTATGCTGTACGATATGGGCTATAGCCCATGGTCCAAAATGATGAGAAACGAGGCTAACTTTTTTTTTCAAAATTTCAAAAAACATGGGCTATAACCCATCGTTTTTGTCATTTCGTAATTTTTTTCAAATCTTCAAAAATGATGAAAAACGGCGCGCTATAGTATGCCGTACGATATGGGCTATAGCCCATGGTCCAAAATGATGAGAAACGAGGCTAACTTTTTTTTTCAAAATTTCAAAAAACATGGGCTATAACCCATCGTTTTTGTCATTTCGTCATTTTTTTCAAATCTTCAAAAATGATGAAAAACGGCGCGCTATAGTATGCCGTACGATATGGGCTATAGCCCATGGTCCAAAATGATGAGAAACGAGGCTAACTTTTTTTTTCAAAATTTCAAAAAACATGGGCTATAACCCATCGTTTTTGTCATTTCGTCATTTTTTTCAAATCTTCAAAAATGATGAAAAACGGCGTGCTATAGTATGCCGTACGATATGGGCTATAGCCCATGGTCCAAAATGATGAGAAACGAGGCTAACTTTTTTTTTCAAAATTTCAAAAAACATGGGCTATAACCCATCGTTTTTGTCATTTCGTCATTTTTTTCAAATCTTCAAAAATGATGAAAAACGGCGCGCTATAGTATGCCGTACGATATGGGCTATAGCCCATGGTCCAAAATGATGAGAAACGAGGCTAACTTTTTTTTTCAAAATTTCAAAAAACATGGGCTATAACCCATCGTTTTTGTCATTTCGTCATTTTTTTCAAATCTTCAAAAATGATGAAAAACGGCGCGCTATAGTATGCCGTACGATATGGGCTATAGCCCATGGTCCAAAATGATGAGAAACGAGGCTAACTTTTTTTTTCAAAATTTCAAAAAACATGGGCTATAACCCATCGTTTTTGTCATTTCGTCATTTTTGTCAAATCATCAAAAATTATGAAAAACGGCGCGCTATAGTATGCCGTACGATATGGGCTATAGCCCATGGTCCAAAATGATGAGAAACGAGGCTAACTTTTTTTTTCAAAATTTCAAAAAACATGGGCTATAACCCATCGTTTTTGTCATTTCGTCATTTTTTTCAAATCTTCAAAAATGATGAAAAACGGCGTGCTATAGTATGCCGTACGATATGGGCTATAGCCCATGGTCCAAAATGATGAGAAACGAGGCTAACTTTTTTTTTCAAAATTTCAAAAAACATGGGCTATAACCCATCGTTTTTGTCATTTCGTCATTTTTTTCAAATCCTCAAAAATGATGAAAAACGGCGCGCTATAGTATGCCGTACGATATGGGCTATAGCCCATGGTCCAAAATGATGAGAAACGAGGCTAACTTTTTTTTTCAAAATTTCAAAAAACATGGGCTATAACCCATCGTTTTTGTCATTTCGTCATTTTTTTCAAATCTTCAAAAATGATGAAAAACGGCGCGCTATAGTATGCCGTACGATATGGGCTATAGCCCATGGTCCAAAATGATGAGAAACGAGGCTAACTTTTTTTTTCAAAATTTCAAAAAACATGGGCTATAACCCATCGTTTTTGTCATTTCGTCATTTTTGTCAAATCATCAAAAATGATGAAAAACGGCGCGCTATAGTATGCCGTACGATATGGGCTATAGCCCATGGTCCAAAATGATGAGAAACGAGGCTAACTTTTTTTTTCAAAATTTCAAAAAACATGGGCTATAACCCATCGTTTTTGTCATTTCGTCATTTTTTTCAAATCTTCAAAAATGATGAAAAACGGCGCGCTATAGTATGCCGTACGATATGGGCTATAGCCCATGGTCCAAAATGATGAGAAACGAGGCTAACTTTTTTTTTCAAAATTTCAAAAAACATGGGCTATAACCCATCGTTTTTGTCATTTCGTCATTTTTTTCAAATCTTCAAAAATGATGAAAAACGGCGCGCTATAGTATGCTGTACGATATGGGCTATAGCCCATGGTCCAAAATGATGAGAAACGAGGCTAACTTTTTTTTTCAAAATTTCAAAAAACATGGGCTATAACCCATCGTTTTTGTCATTTCGTAATTTTTTTCAAATCTTCAAAAATGATGAAAAACGGCGCGCTATAGTATGCCGTACGATATGGGCTATAGCCCATGGTCCAAAATGATGAGAAACGAGGCTAACTTTTTTTTTCAAAATTTCAAAAAACATGGGCTATAACCCATCGTTTTTGTCATTTCGTCATTTTTTTCAAATCTTCAAAAATGATGAAAAACGGCGCGCTATAGTATGCCGTACGATATGGGCTATAGCCCATGGTCCAAAATGATGAGAAACGAGGCTAACTTTTTTTTTCAAAATTTCAAAAAACATGGGCTATAACCCATCGTTTTTGTCATTTCGTCATTTTTGTCAAATCATCAAAAATTATGAAAAACGGCGCGCTATAGTATGCCGTACGATATGGGCTATAGCCCATGGTCCAAAATGATGAGAAACGAGGCTAACTTTTTTTTTCAAAATTTCAAAAAACATGGGCTATAACCCATCGTTTTTGTCATTTCGTAATTTTTTTCAAATCTTCAAAAATGATGAAAAACGGCGCGCTATAGTATGCCGTACGATATGGGCTATAGCCCATGGTCCAAAATGATGAGAAACGAGGCTAACTTTTTTTTTCAAAATTTCAAAAAACATGGGCTATAACCCATCGTTTTTGTCATTTCGTAATTTTTTTCAAATCTTCAAAAATGATGAAAAACGGCGCGCTATAGTATGCCGTACGATATGGGCTATAGCCCATGGTCCAAAATGATGAGAAACGAGGCTAACTTTTTTTTTCAAAATTTCAAAAAACATGGGCTATAACCCATCGTTTTTGTCATTTCGTCATTTTTTTCAAATCTTCAAAAATGATGAAAAACGGCGCGCTATAGTATGCCGTACGATATGGGCTATAGCCCATGGTCCAAAATGATGAGAAACGAGGCTAACTTTTTTTTTCAAAATTTCAAAAAACATGGGCTATAACCCATCGTTTTTGTCATTTCGTAATTTTTTTCAAATCTTCAAAAATGATGAAAAACGGCGCGCTATAGTATGCCGTACGATATGGGCTATAGCCCATGGTCCAAAATGATGAGAAACGAGGCTAACTTTTTTTTTCAAAATTTCAAAAAACATGGGCTATAACCCATCGTTTTTGTCATTTCGTAATTTTTTTCAAATCTTCAAAAATGATGAAAAACGGCGCGCTATAGTATGCCGTACGATATGGGCTATAGCCCATGGTCCAAAATGATGAGAAACGAGGCTAACTTTTTTTTTCAAAATTTCAAAAAACATGGGCTATAACCCATCGTTTTTGTCATTTCGTCATTTTTGTCAAATCATCAAAAATTATGAAAAACGGCGCGCTATAGTATGCCGTACGATATGGGCTATAGCCCATGGTCCAAAATGATGAGAAACGAGGCTAACTTTTTTTTTCAAAATTTCAAAAAACATGGGCTATAACCCATCGTTTTTGTCATTTCGTAATTTTTTTCAAATCTTCAAAAATGATGAAAAACGGCGCGCTATAGTATGCCGTACGATATGGGCTATAGCCCATGGTCCAAAATGATGAGAAACGAGGCTAACTTTTTTTTTCAAAATTTCAAAAAACATGGGCTATAACCCATCGTTTTTGTCATTTCGTCATTTTTGTCAAATCATCAAAAATTATGAAAAACGGCGCACTATAGTATGCCGTACGACAGAGGCGCAACACTGACCGAACGCTGGGGGGGGATATAGAGCGGCGCCGCAAAGCGCCGCCGCCGAAAAATCCGTCCCCCCCGTCCCCCCCACCACCCTAGGGGAGGGGGGGATGGGGGGGTCTAACCACCAAAACGTGGGGTTATGGTTAGGGTCGGACTACAGAGAGGTTGTTCCAGTGACTCAATGCACATACAAAACTGCTTTGGCACAGTTGTTATTATTATTATTATGAATTACCTGGCAGTGGCTGTGATTCCTCCTCCTCCCATATATGTCTCAAAACGTAAAAGTTTAACCACATTATCAGCAGCGCCTATAACAGGTCAAAACTCACTGACCATCTGTAAGTCAGCCTATTCTATATAAAATGTACAACACCTGGGCAGTTTTCAGGAGAGCAGACTGGGTTCGCATGTTTTAAATATGTAGTTGCACCTTACCTGGGTGTTGACAGTTGTGTTTTCATTAGCGGCTAATATAATAATATAAATCTCAAAGTGGGGTCCGGCCGTCCGGGGACCCCCAGAGGTCCTTGAGCCGTGAGTTCCAGGGGGTACAGTACAGTACAGCTACATGATAGTTTGGAAACAAATGGACCCTTGTCGCCTTGTGGCATGTCATGTGGACGCAGCGGGGTCCTTGAAATTAAACAACTAATACGTCACCGTGTCCATTTCGGGGTCCTTGACACGAAAAGGTTTGGGAACCACTGTACTAGAGTAGAGGATAAAGTAGCCTATATTCATTAATCTCCTATCGATCTAGTCAAACTCAATACACGTTAGACGTTACCAAAAGTTGTGCGTGACACCAAAAATGGTGTTCTATTGAATCCTGTTCCTGTATAATTAGAATCATTACGCAATCACCACAGAGTGCAAAGCACATTGGGTCACTGATGGCGGTGTAACAACTTCCAAAAAACCGAAGGTGGGCCAAACCATTTTGGGATTTAGACAGGGGTGGATCAAATATACCCTTCAAAATATATCGCGTTTATGAACGCAGGATTTCACAAGTATTACTCCTAAGATAACTTTGGAGCCAGGGGGGATAAAGGGGGGGACCCCCCAGCCAGAGGGGGACCCCCAAACTCATTTGGGGGGGACCAATGTGACGCTGGCAGGGGATTCGTCCCCTCCGTCCCCTAGCTTATTGCGCCCCTGCCGTACGATATGGGCTATAGCCCATGGTCCAAAATGATGAGAAACGAGGCTAACTTTTTTTTTCAAAATTTCAAAAAACATGGGCTATAACCCATCGTTTTTGTCATTTCGTCATTTTTTTCAAATCTTCAAAAATGATGAAAAACGGCGCGCTATAGTATGCCGTACGATATGGGCTATAGCCCATGGTCCAAAATGATGAGAAACGAGGCTAACTTTTTTTTTCAAAATTTCAAAAAACATGGGCTATAACCCATCGTTTTTGTCATTTCGTCATTTTTTTCAAATCTTCAAAATTGATGAAAAACGGCGCGCTATAGTATGCCGTACGATATGGGCTTTAGCCCATGGTCCAAAATGATGAGAAACGAGGCTAACTTTTTTTTTCAAAATTTCAAAAAACATGGGCTATAACCCATCGTTTTTGTCATTTCATATTTTTTTTCAAATCTTAAAAAATGATGAAAAACGGCGCGCTATAGTATGCCGTACGATATGGGCTATAGCCCATGGTCCAAAATGATGAGAAACGAGGCTAACTTTTTTTTTCAAAATTTCAAAAAACATGGGCTATAACCCATCGTTTTTGTCATTTCGTCATTTTTTTCAAATCTTCAAAAATGATGAAAAACGGCGCGCTATAGTATGCCGTACGATATGGGCTATAGCCCATGGTCCAAAATGATGAGAAACGAGGCTAACTTTTTTTTTCAAAATTTCAAAAAACATGGGCTATAACCCATCGTTTTTGTCATTTCATATTTTTTTTCAAATCTTCAAAAATGATGAAAAACGGCGCTCTATAGTATGCCGTACGATATGGGCTATAGCCCATGGTCCAAAATGATGAGAAACGAGGCTAACTTTTTTTTTCAAAATTTCAAAAAAGATGGGCTATAACCCATCGTTTTTGTCATTTCGTCATTTTTTTCAAATCTTCAAAAATGATGAAAAACGGCGCGCTATAGTATGCCGTACAATATGGGCTATAGCCCATGGTCCAAAATGATGAGAAACGAGGCTAACTTTTTTTTTCAAAATTTCAAAAAACATGGGCTATAACCCATCGTTTTTGTCATTTCGTCATTTTTTTCAAATCTTCAAAATTGATGAAAAACGGCGCGCTATAGTATGCCGTACGATATGGGCTTTAGCCCATGGTCCAAAATGATGAGAAACGAGGCTAACTTTTTTTTTCAAAATTTCAAAAAACATGGGCTATAACCCATCGTTTTTGTCATTTCATATTTTTTTTCAAATCTTCAAAAATGATGAAAAACGGCGCGCTATAGTATGCCGTACGATATGGGCTATAGCCCATGGTCCAAAATGATGAGAAACGAGGCTAACTTCTTTTTTTCAAAATTTCAAAAAACATGGGCTATAACCCATCGTTTTTGTCATTTCGTCATTTTTTTCAAATCTTCAAAAATGATGAAAAACGGCGCGCTATAGTATGCCGTACGATATGGGCTATAGCCCATGGTCCAAAATGATGAGAAACGAGGCTAACTTTTTTTTTCAAAATTTCAAAAAACATGGGCTATAACCCATCGTTTTTGTCATTTCGTCATTTTTTTCAAATCTTCAAAAATGATGAAAAACGGCGCGCTATAGTATGCCGTACGATATGGGCTATAGCCCATGGTCCAAAATGATGAGAAGCGAGGCTAACTTTTTTTTTCAAAATTTCAAAAAACATGGGCTATAACCCATCGTTTTTGTCATTTCGTCATTTTTTTCAAATCTTCAAAAATGATGAAAAACGGCGCGCTATAGTATGCCGTACGATATGGGCTATAGCCCATGGTCCAAAATGATGAGAAACGAGGCTAACTTTTTTTTTCAAAATTTCAAAAAACATGGGCTATAACCCATCGTTTTTGTCATTTCGTAATTTTTTTCAAATCTTCAAAAATGATGAAAAACGGCGCGCTATAGTATGCCGTACGATATGGGCTATAGCCCATGGTCCAAAATGATGAGAAACGAGGCTAACTTTTTTTTTCAAAATTTCAAAAAACATGGGCTATAACCCATCGTTTTTGTCATTTCGTCATTTTTTTCAAATCTTCAAAAATGATGAAAAACGGCGCGCTATAGTATGCCGTACGATATGGGCTATAGCCCATGGTCCAAAATGATGAGAAACGAGGCTAACTTTTTTTTCCAAAATTTCAAAAAACATGGGCTATAACCCATCGTTTTTGTCATTTCGTAATTTTTTTCAAATCTTCAAAAATGATGAAAAACGGCGCGCTATAGTATGCCGTACGATATGGGCTAAAGCCCATGGTCCAAAATGATGAGAAACGAGGCTAACTTTTTTTTTCAAAATTTCAAAAAACATGGGCTATAAGCCATCGTTTTTGTCATTTCGTCATTTTTTTCAAATCTTCAAAAATGATGAAAAACGGCGCGCTATAGTATGCCGTACGATATGGGCTATAGCCCATGGTCCAAAATGATGAGAAACGAGGCTAACTTTTTTTTTCAAAATTTCAAAAAACATGGGCTATAACCCATCGTTTTTGTCATTTCGTCATTTTTTTCAAATCTTCAAAAATGATGAAAAACGGCGCGCTATAGTATGCCGTACGATATGAGTAAAAGATCTTACCTACTAGAACTAAAACAAAAACTTTCCTACTAACAACAAACAGAAAATGCAAGGGGTGGCACTCACCTCTCTACTAGTGAGAATATACAAACATTACCTATGTCAGGCTATGTGCGATTATGTACAGGGTACCCCAGAGCTAGGCTACCTTTCCCTGTACCAACAGACTTAATAAATGACAAAAACACAAAGATTAACTTAAACAGAGTGCAGCAGGTCTGTTTCAGAACCTCTGTAGTGTGAAGGCTTGGCATCATTGGCATGGGAGTTAGTCAAACATGGCTGCACACAGGTGTCTTACTGTAGGTGATTGCTGAAGATGATTGATGGACCGATGATTGGAGGCCCAACCAGTGGTGACAGTCAGAGTTGAATGATGATTGAATCAGACCTGGGAATGAATGATAGACAAGGAGGCAAAGGCATGGGAAGAAAACAGCAAACACAGACACAAGTGTATGCCTGTTTTTACACTGTTACACTGTTTTTAAATTATATATTTCGGGATATTTCAGGCAAAGGAAGATTTAATTGTGACAGCTTCCTGGGTCTGATGGCGTTGTACCATGAAAGATCCAAGAACCAAGATGCCCAACTCCGTGCTGCCTTTAAAGTTTTTGACAAAGAGGCCAAAGGATATATTGAGTGGAACACTTTGAAGTAAGAGCACTGGCTATATGTGAAATGTATTTAAAACAGGCCAGTCCCAAATCTCTCCTCTATACAAGAGAAACCTTACCTTTACTTCCATTAACATTATCTATTTTTGTTATCGTTCATACTATGTTGCAGGTATGTATTAATGAATGCTGGAGAACCGCTTAATGAGATAGAGGCGGAGCAGATGATGAAAGAGGCAGATAAAGACGGCGATGGAACAATAGATTATGAAGGTATAAACACTCAAATTCAACGTATTAACCACATAAACCCTGTCCCTAGCGTCCCTATTCTGGGGTTTGGTAAAAATAGCAGATCTACAAGCTGGCAATGTGTCATGAGTGTTGTGAGCGTGGCAGATTCCGGTGGTTAAAGGCTGTATCTACTTTAATTTGTATGAAAATAATTGATAATATGTTCATCTACTCTACTACAACAAATGCTGGTCTTCTGTAATGATTTAGTTGCTATTATTCTTGGAAATTTTATTTTGTTATAGATACTATGCAGTAGGCAGTATTTAAATGTGTGCTGTGTTGTGATAATCAACATTTCAGTCAATAAGAGTCTTTATTTTACATACCGGTATTAAAATATGATTTTGTTTGGGGAAACACAATCTTACTGGCTATTTAAACAATTTATTTGCCACTTTCTGTTTCAGAATTTGTGGCCATGATGACTGGGGACTCCTTCAAGATGAGCTGATGTTAACGTGTTAACGTTACGATATTTTGCAGATGGTTTAAACATCAGGCCTTTTTAGGCCTATTTATTTCATATACATCTGTCAGAAAACATGGCTATTGTGTTTTGTCAAATTATCATTCAGATGTTCATAAAACGGTTCATTAAACCACCAACTACATATTTGTTCAGGCCATGCAGAGCTCTCTGCACTGAGGGGGCAGAGGCTGAAACCCCAGAAAAGGAGTGTTGTTTTTGTGCCATTTCAATTCATGTCATTGGACAGTAAAATAAGCAATACGTTCTCAATAGTCTGAAACTAAAACTGGCTGATGGCAGACAGCACATTAAAAGTATAATTATAAATAATAATTATGATAGTGGACTTATCATTACGTCAAATGTTCGTCTTGCCCCTGCATGATTGAGAATGATTTTTTTGAAATTTTGGAAAAAAATCCAGGCCCATGAATTAGAGGATAAAGCTCACATGTTACCCAAATAGTTGAATACACAAAAGCTAAGGCACTGGTACTGGTACTTCTGGTTAACCGGAACGGGGTTCAACTCCCTGCAGTGCCCTGCTCAATGTGTTGTATTTACCGGAAAAATTGCGGTGTTGCGGAGGATGAGAAACATTAGCAAATTGCGGAGTGTTTAAAAAAAGAAAAAATTGGTGGATTATTGCGGAGGAATTGCGGAGTATTGCGGAGGAATTGCGGAGTATTGCGGAAAAATTGAGGAAATTGAGGAAATTAAATTGTGGAAATTGCGGAAATTGCAAATTGTGGAAATTGAAAATTGCGGAAATTGCGGAAATTGAGGAAATTGAGGAAATTGCGGAAATTAAATTGTGGAAATTGCGGAAATTGAAAATTTTGGAAATTGAAAATTGCGGAAATTGCGGAAATTAAATTGTGGAAATTGCGGAAATTGAAAATTGTGGAAATTGAAAATTGCGGAAATTGAGGAAATTGCGGAAATTAAATTGTGGAAATTGCGGAAATTGCAAATTGTGGAAATTGGAAATTGCGGAAATTGCGGAAATTGAAAACTGCGGAAATTCCGGAATTGCGGAAATTGCAAATTGCGGTAATTGCAAATTGCGGAAATTGTGGAAATCGGAAATTGCGGAAATTGCAAATTGCGTAAATTGCAATGACATGGACCAATGAATCATGTAAATACAACAAATTGAGCAGGGCACTGCAGGGAGTTGCACCCCGTTCCGGTAAACCAGAAGTACGACACCAGTGCCTTAGTTTTTGTGTTGTCATTTACAGGTCCTTTCGTTGATGTGTACGTTTTATGTAAATGTAAATTTTTTGTGTTTTTGTGTTGTCATTTACAGGTCCTTTCGTTGATGTGTACGTTTTATGTAAATGTAAATTTTACATTTCAACAGTAAAGTAATATATAAAGAAGAGAAACACAAAAGTACAAAAATAACATTTTCGAATTACCTGTATTTGCTTTGATTTTTTCTAACCATTATTTGACACTTTTGGTTGTTGAAAAACAGCTTCTAACCATTATTTGACACTTTTGGCTGTTGAAAAATAGCTTCTAACCATTATTTGACACTTTTGGTTGTTTCAAAATTTCAAAAAACATGGGCTATAACCCATCGTTTTTTTTCATTTTTTTCAAATCCTCAAAAATGATGAAAAACGGCATGCTATAGTATGCCGTACGATATGGGTTATAGCCCATGGTTCAAAATTGATGAGAAACGAGGATAACTTTTTTTTTTCAAAATTTCAAAAAACATGGGCTATAACCCATCGGTTTTTTCATTTTTTCCAAATCCTCAAAAATGATGAAAAACGGCGTGCTATAGTATGCCGTACGATATGGGCAATAGCCCATGGTCCAAAATGATGAGAAACGAGGCTAACTTTATTTTTCAAAACTTCAAAAAACATGGGCTATAACCCATCGTTTTTTTCATTTTTTCAAATCCTCAAAAATGATGAAAAACGGCGTGCTATAGTATGCCGTACGATATGGGTTATAGCCCATGGTCCAAAATGATGAGAAACGAGGCTAACTTTATTTCAGTCAGACAACTCACGAATAGATTAAACAATATTTATTACAGCATGAGTAATGAGTGTGCATATGATATTTGACTTGGCGTTCGGCTCTGCTGGAATTCTCCCTGCTCGGCATGATTAGCAACAACATAAAACATAAGAGCAGGGAGATAGATATACAATAACCCCCCAACATGCAACGGCTATGCAATTCCTGGATTACTGAGCGACATCAAATCAATTACAGATCTGAATACAACTGGCAGAGTACATTTCCCAGACTGCACCGGGGAAACCACAACCGATAGGTCGCACAAGCACTGCGACACAGAAGCCAAGCTTGCTGCGAACATAGACATAGTCTATGGCTGCCTTCCTTCAACCCAGATCCTCTCACAGATAAGTGATGAATTAATGCTTAGGAGTTTCAATTTAGAGCTCCTGGCAGTGGATGTTAGCTGTGCAGAAATGAAGCAACACAGCAAGCTGCTAGCCTACCACCTTCTGAAACATCTTCAGTCCCACAAAGCAACTGCCATTACCTAATCCTCCTCGAGGACTGATCAACAGAACATACAATATGAATCTGAGACATTTAAAAACTAGAGAGAAACGGCGTGCTATAGTATGCCGTACGATATGGGTTATAGCCCATGGTCCAAAATGATGAGAAACGAGGATAACTTTTTTTTTCAAAATTTCAAAAAACATGGGCCCATCGTTTTTTTCATTTTTTTCAAATCCTCAAAAATGATGAAAAACGGCGTGCTATAGTATGCCATACGATATGGGCAATAGCCCAAGGTCCAAAATGATGAGAAACGAGGCTAACTTTATTTTTCAAAAAACATGGGCTATAACCCATCGTTTTTTTCATTTTTTTCAAATCCTCAAAAATGATGAAAAACGGCGTGCTATAGTATGCTGTACGATATGGGCTATAGCCCATGGTCCAAAATGATGAGAAAAGAGGCTAACTTTTTTTTTCAAAATTTCAAAAAACATGGGCTATAACCCATCGTTTTTTTTCTTTTTCCCCCAAATCCTCAAAAATGATGAAAAACGGCGTGCTGTAGTATGCCGTACGATATGGGCTATAGCCCATGGTCCAAAATGATGAGAAACGAGGCTATCTTTTTTTTTCAAAATAAAAAAAAACATGGGCTATAACCCATCGTTTTTTTCATTTTTTCCAAATCCTCAAAAATGATGAAAAACGGCGTGCTATAGTATGCCGTACGATATGGGCTATAGCCCATGGTCCAAAATGATGAGAAACGAGGCTAACTTTATTTTTCAAAATTTCAAAAAACATGGGCTATAACCCATCGTTTTTTTCATTTTTTCATTTTTTTAAATCCTCAAAAATGATGAAAAACGGCGCGCTATAGTATGCCGTACGATATGGGCTATAGCCCACGGTCCAAAATGATGAGAAACGAGGCTAACTTTTTTTTTCAAAATTTCAAAAAACATGGGCTATAACCCATCGTTTTTGTCATTTCGTCATTTTTTTCAAATCCTCAAAAATGATGAAAAACGGCGCGCTATAGTATGCCGTACGATATGGGCTATAGCCCACGGTCCAAAATAATGAGAAACGAGGCTAACTTTTTTTTCCAAAATTTCAAAAAACATGGGCTATAACCCATCGTTTTTGTCATTTCGTCATTTTTTTAAATCCTCAAAAATGATGAAAAACGGCGCGCTATAGTATGCCGTACGATATGGGCTATAGCCCACGGTCCAAAATGATGAGAAACGAGGCTAACTTTTTTTTTCAAAATTTCAAAAAACATGGGCTATAACCCATCGTTTTTGTCATTTCGTCATTTTTTTCAAATCCTCAAAAATGATGAAAAACGGTGCGCTATAGTATGCCGTACGATATGGGCTATAGCCCACGGTCCAAAATGATGAGAAACGAGGCTAACTTTTTTTTCCAAAATTTCAAAAAACATGGGCTATAACCCATCGTTTTTGTCATTTCGTCATTTTTTTCAAATCCTCAAAAATGATGAAAAACGGCGCGCTATAGTATGCCGTACGATATGGGCTATAGCCCACGGTCCAAAATGATGAGAAACGAGGCTAACTTTTTTTTCCAAAATTTCAAAAAACATGGGCTATAACCCATCGTTTTTGTCATTTCGTCATTTTTTTCAAATCCTCAAAAATGATGAAAAACGGCGCGCTATAGTATGCTGTACGATATGGGCTATAGCCCACGGTCCAAAATGATGAGAAACGAGGCTAACTTTTTTTTTCAAAATTTCAAAAAACATGGGCTATAACCCATCGTTTTTGTCATTTCGTCATTTTTTTCAAATCCTCAAAAATGATGAAAAACGGCGCGCTATAGTATGCCGTACGATATGGGCTATAGCCCACGGTCCAAAATGATGAGAAACGAGGCTAACTTTTTTTTCCAAAATTTCAAAAAACATGGGCTATAACCCATCGTTTTTGTCATTTCGTCATTTTTTTCAAATCCTCAAAAATGATGAAAAACGGCGCGCTATAGTATGCCGTACGATATGGGCTATAGCCCACGGTCCAAAATGATGAGAAACGAGGCTAACTTTTTTTTTCAAAATTTCAAAAAACATGGGCTATAACCCATCGTTTTTGTCATTTCGTCATTTTTTTCAAATCCTCAAAAATGATGAAAAACGGCGCGCTATAGTATGCCGTACGATATGGGCTGTAGCCCACGGTCCAAAATGATGAGAAACGAGGCTAACTTTTTTTTTCAAAATTTCAAAAAACATGGGCTATAACCCATCGTTTTTGTCATTTCGTCATTTTTTTCAAATCCTCAAAAATGATGAAAAACGGCGCGCTATAGTATGCCGTACGATATGGGCTATAGCCCACGGTCCAAAATGATGAGAAACGAGGCTAACTTTTTTTTTCAAAATTTCAAAAAACATGGGCTATAACCCATCGTTTTTGTCATTTCGTCATTTTTTTCAAATCCTCAAAAATGATGAAAAACGGCGCGCTATAGTATGCCGTACGATATGGGCTATAGCCCACGGTCCAAAATGATGAGAAACGAGGCTAACTTTTTTTTTCAAAATTTCAAAAAACATGGGCTATAACCCATCGTTTTTGTCATTTCGTCATTTTTTTCAAATCCTCAAAAATGATGAAAAACGGCGCGCTATAGTATGCCGTACGATATGGGCTATAGCCCACGGTCCAAAATGATGAGAAACGAGGCTAACTTTTTTTTTCAAAATTTCAAAAAACATGGGCTATAACCCATCGTTTTTGTCATTTCGTCATTTTTTTCAAATCCTCAAAAATGATGAAAAACGGCGCGCTATAGTATGCCGTACGATATGGGCTGTAGCCCACGGTCCAAAATGATGAGAAATGAGGCTAACTTTTTTTTTCAAAATTTCAAAAAACATGGGCTATAACCCATCGTTTTTGTCATTTCGTCATTTTTTTCAAATCCTCAAAAATGATGAAAAACGGCGCGCTATAGTATGCCGTACGATATGGGCTATAGCCCACGGTCCAAAATGATGAGAAACGAGGCTAACTTTTTTTTTCAAAATTTCAAAAAACATGGGCTATAACCCATCGTTTTTGTCATTTCGTCATTTTTTTCAAATCCTCAAAAATGATGAAAAACGGCGCGCTATAGTATGCCGTACGATATGGGCTATAGCCCACGGTCCAAAATGATGAGAAACGAGGCTAACTTTTTTTTTCAAAATTTCAAAAAACATGGGCTATAACCCATCGTTTTTGTCATTTCGTCATTTTTTTCAAATCCTCAAAAATGATGAAAAACGGCGCGCTATAGTATGCCGTACGATATGGGCTATAGCCCACGGTCCAAAATGATGAGAAACGAGGCTAACTTTTTTTTTCAAAATTTCAAAAAACATGGGCTATAACCCATCGTTTTTGTCATTTCGTCATTTTTTTCAAATCCTCAAAAATGATGAAAAACGGCGCGCTATAGTATGCCGTACGATATGGGCTATAGCCCACGGTCCAAAATGATGAGAAACGAGGCTAACTTTTTTTTTCAAAATTTCAAAAAATATGGGCTATAACCCATCGTTTTTGTCATTTCGTCATTTTTTTCAAATCCTAAAAAATGATGAAAAACGGCGCGCTATAGTATGCCGTACGATATGGGCTGTAGCCCACGGTCCAAAATGATGAGAAACGAGGCTAACTTTTTTTTTCAAAATTTCAAAAAACATGGGCTATAACCCATCGTTTTTGTCATTTCGTCATTTTTTTCAAATCCTCAAAAATGATGAAAAGCGGCGCGCTATAGTATGCCGTACGATATGGGCTATAGCCCACGGTCCAAAATGATGAGAAACGAGGCTAACTTTTTTTTTCAAAATTTCAAAAAACATGGGCTATAACCCATCGTTTTTGTCATTTCGTCATTTTTTTCAAATCCTCAAAAATGATGAAAAACGGCGCGCTATAGTATGCCGTACGATATGGGCTATAGCCCACGGTCCAAAATGATGAGAAACGAGGCTAACTTTTTTTTTCAAAATTTCAAAAAACATGGGCTATAACCCATCGTTTTTGTCATTTTGTCATTTTTTTCAAATCCTCAAAAATGATGAAAAACGGCGCGCTATAGTATGCCGTACGATATGGGCTATAGCCCACGGTCCAAAATGATGAGAAACGAGGCTAACTTTTTTTTTCAAAATTTCAAAAAACATGGGCTATAACCCATCGTTTTTGTCATTTCGTCATTTTTTTCAAATCCTCAAAAATGATGAAAAACGGCGCGCTATAGTATGCCGTACGATATGGGCTGTAGCCCACGGTCCAAAATGATGAGAAACGAGGCTAACTTTTTTTTTCAAAATTTCAAAAAACATGGGCTATAACCCATCGTTTTTGTCATTTCGTCATTTTTTTCAAATCCTCAAAAATGATGAAAAACGGCGCGCTATAGTATGCCGTACGATATGGGCTATAGCCCACGGTCCAAAATGATGAGAAACGAGGCTAACTTTTTTTTTCAAAATTTCAAAAAACATGGGCTATAACCCATCGTTTTTGTCATTTCGTCATTTTTTTCAAATCCTCAAAAATGATGAAAAACGGCGCGCTATAGTATGCCGTACGATATGGGCTATAGCCCACGGTCCAAAATGATGAGAAACGAGGCTAACTTTTTTTTTCAAAATTTCAAAAAACATGGGCTATAACCCATCGTTTTTGTCATTTCGTCATTTTTTTCAAATCCTCAAAAATGATGAAAAACGGCGCGCTATAGTATGCCGTACGATATGGGCTATAGCCCACGGTCCAAAATGATGAGAAACGAGGCTAACTTTTTTTTTCAAAATTTCAAAAAACATGGGCTATAACCCATCGTTTTTGTCATTTCGTCATTTTTTTCAAATCCTCAAAAATGATGAAAAACGGCGCGCTATAGTATGCCGTACGATATGGGCTATAGCCCACGGTCCAAAATGATGAGAAACGAGGCTAACTTTTTTTTTCAAAATTTCAAAAAACATGGGCTATAACCCATCGTTTTTGTCATTTCGTCATTTTTTTCAAATCCTCAAAAATGATGAAAAACGGCGCGCTATAGTATGCCGTACGATATGGGCTATAGCCCACGGTCCAAAATGATGAGAAACGAGGCTAACTTTTTTTTTCAAAATTTCAAAAAACATGGGCTATAACCCATCGTTTTTGTCATTTCGTCATTTTTTTCAAATCCTCAAAAATGATGAAAAACGGCGCGCTATAGTATGCCGTACGATATGAGCTATAGCCCACGGTCCAAAATGATGAGAAACGAGGCTAACTTTTTTTTTCAAAATTTCAAAAAACATGGGCTATAACCCATCGTTTTTGTCATTTCGTCATTTTTTTCAAATCCTAAAAAATGATGAAAAACGGCGCGCTATAGTATGCCGTACGATATGGGCTGTAGCCCACGGTCCAAAATGATGAGAAACGAGGCTAACTTTTTTTTTCAAAATTTCAAAAAACATGGGCTATAACCCATCGTTTTTGTCATTTCGTCATTTTTTTCAAATCCTCAAAAATGATGAAAAGCGGCGCGCTATAGTATGCCGTACGATATGGGCTATAGCCCACGGTCCAAAATGATGAGAAACGAGGCTAACTTTTTTTTTCAAAATTTCAAAAAACATGGGCTATAACCCATCGTTTTTTTCATTTTTTTCAAATCCTCAAAAATGATGAAAAACGGCGTGCTATAGTATGCCATACGATATGGGCAATAGCCCAAGGTCCAAAATGATGAGAAACGAGGCTAACTTTATTTTTCAAAAAACATGGGCTATAACCCATCGTTTTTTTCATTTTTTTCAAATCCTCAAAAATGATGAAAAACGGCGTGCTATAGTATGCTGTACGATATGGGCTATAGCCCATGGTCCAAAATGATGAGAAAAGAGGCTAACTTTTTTTTTCAAAATTTCAAAAAACATGGGCTATAACCCATCGTTTTTTTTCTTTTTTCCCCAAATCCTCAAAAATGATGAAAAACGGCGTGCTGTAGTATGCCGTACGATATGGGCTATAGCCCATGGTCCAAAATGATGAGAAACGAGGCTATCTTTTTTTTTCAAAATAAAAAAAAACATGGGCTATAACCCATCGTTTTTTTAATTTTTTCCAAATCCTCAAAAATGATGAAAAACGGCGTGCTATAGTATGCCGTACGATATGGGCTATAGCCCATGGTCCAAAATGATGAGAAACGAGGCTAACTTTATTTTTCAAAATTTCAAAAAACATGGGCTATAACCCATCGTTTTTTTCATTTTTTCATTTTTTTAAATCCTCAAAAATGATGAAAAACGGCGCGCTATAGTATGCCGTACGATATGGGCTATAGCCCACGGTCCAAAATGATGAGAAACGAGGCTAACTTTTTTTTTCAAAATTTCAAAAAACATGGGCTATAACCCATCGTTTTTGTCATTTCGTCATTTTTTTCAAATCCTCAAAAATGATGAAAAACGGCGCGCTATAGTATGCCGTACGATATGGGCTATAGCCCACGGTCCAAAATAATGAGAAACGAGGCTAACTTTTTTTTCCAAAATTTCAAAAAACATGGGCTATAACCCATCGTTTTTGTCATTTCGTCATTTTTTTAAATCCTCAAAAATGATGAAAAACGGCGCGCTATAGTATGCCGTACGATATGGGCTATAGCCCACGGTCCAAAATGATGAGAAACGAGGCTAACTTTTTTTTTCAAAATTTCAAAAAACATGGGCTATAACCCATCGTTTTTGTCATTTCGTCATTTTTTTCAAATCCTCAAAAATGATGAAAAACGGTGCGCTATAGTATGCCGTACGATATGGGCTATAGCCCACGGTCCAAAATGATGAGAAACGAGGCTAACTTTTTTTTCCAAAATTTCAAAAAACATGGGCTATAACCCATCGTTTTTGTCATTTCGTCATTTTTTTCAAATCCTCAAAAATGATGAAAAACGGCGCGCTATAGTATGCCGTACGATATGGGCTATAGCCCACGGTCCAAAATGATGAGAAACGAGGCTAACTTTTTTTTCAAAATTTCAAAAAACATGGGCTATAACCCATCGTTTTTGTCATTTCGTCATTTTTTTCAAATCCTCAAAAATGATGAAAAACGGCGCGCTATAGTATGCCGTACGATATGGGCTATAGCCCACGGTCCAAAATGATGAGAAACGAGGCTAACTTTTTTTTTCAAAATTTCAAAAAACATGGGCTATAACCCATCGTTTTTGTCATTTCGTCATTTTTTTCAAATCCTCAAAAATGATGAAAAACGGCGCGCTATAGTATGCCGTACGATATGGGCTGTAGCCCACGGTCCAAAATGATGAGAAACGAGGCTAACTTTTTTTTTCAAAATTTCAAAAAACATGGGCTATAACCCATCGTTTTTGTCATTTCGTCATTTTTTTCAAATCCTCAAAAATGATGAAAAACGGCGCGCTATAGTATGCCGTACGATATGGGCTATAGCCCACGGTCCAAAATGATGAGAAACGAGGCTAACTTTTTTTTTCAAAATTTCAAAAAACATGGGCTATAACCCATCGTTTTTGTCATTTCGTCATTTTTTCAAATCCTCAAAAATGATGAAAACGGCGCGCTATAGTATGCCGTACGATATGGGCTATAGCCCACGGTCCAAAATGATGAGAAACGAGGCTAACTTTTTTTTTCAAAATTTCAAAAAACATGGGCTATAACCCATCGTTTTTGTCATTTCGTCATTTTTTTCAAATCCTCAAAAATGATGAAAAACGGCGCGCTATAGTATGCCGTACGATATGGGCTATAGCCCACGGTCCAAAATGATGAGAAACGAGGCTAACTTTTTTTTTCAAAATTTCAAAAAACATGGGCTATAACCCATCGTTTTTGTCATTTCGTCATTTTTTTCAAATCCTCAAAAATGATGAAAAACGGCGCGCTATAGTATGCCGTACGATATGGGCTGTAGCCCACGGTCCAAAATGATGAGAAATGAGGCTAACTTTTTTTTTCAAATTTCAAAAAACATGGGCTATAACCCATCGTTTTTGTCATTTCGTCATTTTTTTCAAATCCTCAAAAATGATGAAAAAACGGCGCGCTATAGTATGCCGTACGATATGGGCTATAGCCCACGGTCCAAAATGATGAGAAACGAGGCTAACTTTTTTTTTCAAAATTTCAAAAAACATGGGCTATAACCCATCGTTTTTGTCATTTCGTCATTTTTTTCAAATCCTCAAAAATGATGAAAAACGGCGCGCTATAGTATGCCGTACGATATGGGCTATAGCCCACGGTCCAAAATGATGAGAAACGAGGCTAACTTTTTTTTCAAAATTTCAAAAAACATGGGCTATAACCCATCGTTTTTGTCATTTCGTCATTTTTTTCAAATCCTCAAAAATGATGAAAAACGGCGCGCTATAGTATGCCGTACGATATGGGCTATAGCCCACGGTCCAAAATGATGAGAAACGAGGCTAACCTTTTTTTTCAAAATTTCAAAAAACATGGGCTATAACCCATCGTTTTTGTCATTTCGTCATTTTTTTCAAATCCTCAAAAATGATGAAAAACGGCGCGCTATAGTATGCCGTACGATATGGGCTATAGCCCACGGTCCAAAATGATGAGAAACGAGGCTAACTTTTTTTTTCAAAATTTCAAAAAACATGGGCTATAACCCATCGTTTTTGTCATTTCGTCATTTTTTTCAAATCCTAAAAAATGATGAAAAACGGCGCGCTATAGTATGCCGTACGATATGGGCTGTAGCCCACGGTCCAAAATGATGAGAAACGAGGCTAACTTTTTTTTTCAAAATTTCAAAAACATGGGCTATAACCCATCGTTTTTGTCATTTCGTCATTTTTTTCAAATCCTCAAAAATGATGAAAAGCGGCGCGCTATAGTATGCCGTACGATATGGGCTATAGCCCACGGTCCAAAATGATGAGAAACGAGGCTAACTTTTTTTTTCAAAATTTCAAAAAACATGGGCTATAACCCATCGTTTTTGTCATTTCGTCATTTTTTTCAAATCCTCAAAAATGATGAAAAACGGCGCGCTATAGTATGCCGTACGATATGGGCTATAGCCCACGGTCCAAAATGATGAGAAACGAGGCTAACTTTTTTTTTCAAAATTTCAAAAAACATGGGCTATAACCCATCGTTTTTGTCATTTCGTCATTTTTTTCAAATCCTCAAAAATGATGAAAAACGGCGCGCTATAGTATGCCGTACGATATGGGCTATAGCCCACGGTCCAAAATGATGAGAAACGAGGCTAACTTTTTTTTTCAAAATTTCAAAAAACATGGGCTATAACCCATCGTTTTTGTCATTTCGTCATTTTTTTCAAATCCTCAAAAATGATGAAAAACGGCGCGCTATAGTATGCCGTACGATATGGGCTGTAGCCCACGGTCCAAAATGATGAGAAACGAGGCTAACTTTTTTTTTCAAAATTTCAAAAAACATGGGCTATAACCCATCGTTTTTGTCATTTCGTCATTTTTTTCAAATCCTCAAAAATGATGAAAAACGGCGCGCTATAGTATGCCGTACGATATGGGCTATAGCCCACGGTCCAAAATGATGAGAAACGAGGCTAACTTTTTTTTTCAAAATTTCAAAAAACATGGGCTATAACCCATCGTTTTTGTCATTTCGTCATTTTTTTCAAATCCTCAAAAATGATGAAAACGGCGCGCTATAGTATGCCGTACGATATGGGCTATAGCCCACGGTCCAAAATGATGAGAAACGAGGCTAACTTTTTTTTTTCAAAATTTCAAAAAACATGGGCTATAACCCATCGTTTTTGTCATTTCGTCATTTTTTTCAAATCCTCAAAAATGATGAAAACGGCGCGCTATAGTATGCCGTACGATATGGGCTATAGCCCACGGTCCAAAATGATGAGAAACGAGGCTAACTTTTTTTTTCAAAATTTCAAAAAACATGGGCTATAACCCATCGTTTTTGTCATTTCGTCATTTTTTTCAAATCCTCAAAAATGATGAAAAACGGCGCGCTATAGTATGCCGTACGATATGGGCTATAGCCCACGGTCCAAAATGATGAGAAACGAGGCTAACTTTTTTTTTCAAAATTTCAAAAAAACATGGGCTATAACCCATCGTTTTTGTCATTTCGTCATTTTTTTCAAATCCTCAAAAATGATGAAAAACGGCGCGCTATAGTATGCCGTACGATATGGGCTATAGCCCACGGTCCAAAATGATGAGAAACGAGGCTAACTTTTTTTTTCAAAATTTCAAAAAACATGGGCTATAACCCATCGTTTTTGTCATTTCGTCATTTTTTTCAAATCCTCAAAAATGATGAAAAACGGCGCGCTATAGTATGCCGTACGATATGAGCTATAGCCCACGGTCCAAAATGATGAGAAACGAGGCTAACTTTTTTTTTCAAAATTTCAAAAAACATGGGCTATAACCCATCGTTTTTGTCATTTCGTCATTTTTTTCAAATCCTAAAAAATGATGAAAAACGGCGCGCTATAGTATGCCGTACGATATGGGCTGTAGCCCACGGTCCAAAATGATGAGAAACGAGGCTAACTTTTTTTTTCAAAATTTCAAAAACATGGGCTATAACCCATCGTTTTTGTCATTTCGTCATTTTTTTCAAATCCTCAAAAATGATGAAAAGCGGCGCGCTATAGTATGCCGTACGATATGGGCTATAGCCCACGGTCCAAAATGATGAGAAACGAGGCTAACTTTTTTTTTCAAAATTTCAAAAACATGGGCTATAACCCATCGTTTTTGTCATTTCGTCATTTTTTTCAAATCCTCAAAAATGATGAAAAACGGCGCGCTATAGTATGCCGTACGATATGGGCTATAGCCCACGGTCCAAAATGATGAGAAACAAGGCTAACTTTTTTTTTCAAAATTTCAAAAAACATGGGCTATAACCCATCGTTTTTGTCATTTCGTCATTTTTTTCAAATCCTCAAAAATGATGAAAAACGGCGCGCTATAGTATGCCGTACGATATGGGCTATAGCCCACGGTCCAAAATGATGAGAAACGAGGCTAACTTTTTTTTTCAAAATTTCAAAAAACATGGGCTATAACCCATCGTTTTTGTCATTTCGTCATTTTTTTCAAATCCTCAAAAATGATGAAAAACGGCGCGCTATAGTATGCCGTACGATATGGGCTGTAGCCCACGGTCCAAAATGATGAGAAATGAGGCTAACTTTTTTTTTCAAAATTTCAAAAAACATGGGCTATAACCCATCGTTTTTGTCATTTCGTCATTTTTTTCAAATCCTCAAAAATGATGAAAAACGGCGCGCTATAGTATGCCGTACGATATGGGCTATAGCCCACGGTCCAAAATGATGAGAAACGAGGCTAACTTTTTTTTTCAAAATTTCAAAAAACATGGGCTATAACCCATCGTTTTTGTCATTTCGTCATTTTTTTCAAATCCTCAAAAATGATGAAAAACGGCGCGCTATAGTATGCCGTACGATATGGGCTATAGCCCACGGTCCAAAATGATGAGAAACGAGGCTAACTTTTTTTTTCAAAATTTCAAAAAACATGGGCTATAACCCATCGTTTTTGTCATTTCGTCATTTTTTTCAAATCCTCAAAAATGATGAAAAACGGCGCGCTATAGTATGCCGTACGATATGGGCTATAGCCCACGGTCCAAAATGATGAGAAACGAGGCTAACTTTTTTTTTCAAAATTTCAAAAAACATGGGCTATAACCCATCGTTTTTGTCATTTCGTCATTTTTTTCAAATCCTCAAAAATGATGAAAAACGGCGCGCTATAGTATGCCGTACGATATGGGCTATAGCCCACGGTCCAAAATGATGAGAAACGAGGCTAACTTTTTTTTTCAAAATTTCAAAAACATGGGCTATAACCCATCGTTTTTGTCATTTCGTCATTTTTTTCAAATCCTCAAAAATGATGAAAAACGGCGCGCTATAGTATGCCGTACGATATGGGCTGTAGCCCACGGTCCAAAATGATGAGAAACGAGGCTAACTTTTTTTTTCAAAATTTCAAAAAAACATGGGCTATAACCCATCGTTTTTGTCATTTCGTCATTTTTTTCAAATCCTCAAAAATGATGAAAAGCGGCGCGCTATAGTATGCCGTACGATATGGGCTATAGCCCACGGTCCAAAATGATGAGAAACGAGGCTAACTTTTTTTTTCAAAATTTCAAAAAACATGGGCTATAACCCATCGTTTTTGTCATTTCGTCATTTTTTTCAAATCCTCAAAAATGATGAAAAACGGCGCGCTATAGTATGCCGTACGATATGGGCTATAGCCCACGGTCCAAAATGATGAGAAACGAGGCTAACTTTTTTTTTCAAAATTTCAAAAAACATGGGCTATAACCCATCGTTTTTGTCATTTCGTCATTTTTTTCAAATCCTCAAAAATGATGAAAAACGGCGCGCTATAGTATGCCGTACGATATGGGCTATAGCCCACGGTCCAAAATGATGAGAAACGAGGCTAACTTTTTTTTTTCAAAATTTCAAAAAACATGGCTATAAACCCATCGTTTTTGTCATTTCGTCATTTTTTTCAAATCCTCAAAAATGATGAAAAGCGGCGCGCTATAGTATGCCGTACGATATGGGCTATAGCCCACGGTCCAAAATGATGAGAAACGAGGCTAACTTTTTTTTTCAAAATTTCAAAAAACATGGGCTATAACCCATCGTTTTTGTCATTTCGTCATTTTTTTCAAATCCTCAAAAATGATGAAAAACGGCGCGCTATAGTATGCCGTACGATATGGGCTATAGCCCACGGTCCAAAATGATGAGAAACGAGGCTAACTTTTTTTTTCAAAATTTCAAAAAACATGGGCTATAACCCATCGTTTTTGTCATTTCGTCATTTTTTTCAAATCCTCAAAAATGATGAAAAACGGCGCGCTATAGTATGCCGTACGATATGGGCTATAGCCCACGGTCCAAAATGATGAGAAACGAGGCTAACTTTTTTTTCAAAATTTCAAAAAACATGGCTATAACCCATCGTTTTTGTCATTCGTCATTTTTTTCAAATCCTCAAAAATGATGAAAAACGGCGCGCTATAGTATGCCGTACGATATGGGCTATAGCCCACGGTCCAAAATGATGAGAAACGAGGCTAACTTTTTTTTTCAAAATTTCAAAAAACATGGGCTATAACCCATCGTTTTTGTCATTTCGTCATTTTTTTCAAATCCTCAAAAATGATGAAAAACGGCGCGCTATAGTATGCCGTACGATATGGGCTGTAGCCCACGGTCCAAAATGATGAGAAATGAGGCTAACTTTTTTTTCAAAATTTCAAAAAACATGGGCTATAACCCATCGTTTTTGTCATTTCGTCATTTTTTTCAAATCCTCAAAAATGATGAAAAACGGCGCGCTATAGTATGCCGTACGATATGGGCTATAGCCCACGGTCCAAAATGATGAGAAACGAGGCTAACTTTTTTTTTCAAAATTTCAAAAAACATGGGCTATAACCCATCGTTTTTGTCATTTCGTCATTTTTTTCAAATCCTCAAAAATGATGAAAAACGGCGCGCTATAGTATGCCGTACGATATGGGCTATAGCCCACGGTCCAAAATGATGAGAAACGAGGCTAACTTTTTTTTTCAAAATTTCAAAAAACATGGGCTATAACCCATCGTTTTTGTCATTTCGTCATTTTTTTCAAATCCTCAAAAATGATGAAAAACGGCGCGCTATAGTATGCCGTACGATATGGGCTATAGCCCACGGTCCAAAATGATGAGAAACGAGGCTAACTTTTTTTTTCAAAATTTCAAAAAACATGGGCTATAACCCATCGTTTTTGTCATTTCGTCATTTTTTTCAAATCCTCAAAAATGATGAAAAACGGCGCGCTATAGTATGCCGTACGATATGGGCTGTAGCCCACGGTCCAAAATGATGAGAAACGAGGCTAACTTTTTTTTCAAAATTTCAAAAAACATGGGCTATAACCCATCGTTTTTGTCATTTCGTCATTTTTTTCAAATCCTCAAAAATGATGAAAAGCGGCGCGCTATAGTATGCCGTACGATATGGGCTATAGCCCACGGTCCAAAATGATGAGAAACGAGGCTAACTTTTTTTTTCAAAATTTCAAAAAACATGGGCTATAACCCATCGTTTTTGTCATTTCGTCATTTTTTTCAAATCCTCAAAATGATGAAAAACGGCGCGCTATAGTATGCCGTACGATATGGGCTATATAGCCCACGGTCCAAAATGATGAGAAACGAGGCTAACTTTTTTTTTCAAAATTTCAAAAACATGGGCTATAACCCATCGTTTTTGTCATTTCGTCATTTTTTTTCAAATCCTCAAAAATGATGAAAAACGGCGCGCTATAGTATGCCGTCGATATGGGCTATAGCCCACGGTCCAAAATTTTGAGAAACAAGGCTAACTTTTTTTTTCAAAATTTCAAAAAACATGGGCTATAACCCATCGTTTTTGTCATTTCGTCATTTTTTTCAAATCCTCAAAAATGATGAAAAACGGCGCGCTATAGTATGCCGTACGATATGGGCTATAGCCCACGGTCCAAAATGATGAGAAACGAGGCTAACTTTTTTTTTCAAATTTCAAAAAACATGGGCTATAACCCATCGTTTTTGTCATTTCGTCATTTTTTCAAATCCTCAAAAATGATGAAAAACGGCGCGCTATAGTATGCCGTACGATATGGGCTATAGCCCACGGTCCAAAAT